>NC_079451.1:29992056-30292056 GCF_903798145.1 Danio aesculapii
TGCCATAAGACGGATGCCACGCAGTGCAGGTGTGATGGGGAGGGCATGAGCAAGCCATATTCCCGAGGGGGCGGAGCGATTGGGCCAATGTAGCCTGATGGAGAGCTCTGCTTCAGGGAAGCAACCCGGGAGGAGTCGTACACCCACTGGAGCAGAGCCTGGATCCTACAGCACAAACAGAAACAGAACCAAAATATCAGTAATCGATAATAAAAGAATTAAAATCTGCACAAACTCAAATCCATAATGATACAACAACATGCGTTTTGTAAAATGTTTTATATAGCTTTTGTTATATAGTGTAATGTTAAAAAGACACGTTTATGATGCTTATAGCTGCTAAACGTGTAGGTTCTTGTTGAGCAATAAAACTAAATAATTATCAGTATACTTTCTACTGTTTCATTCTTTTAATTGAGAAAGATGATATACATAGAAGCCCAATTCAGCTCAATGACAGCTTAAAATTAAGTCATAATGATGACTTTCAATTTAACTGTGAGTAAAGTCAACAGTGAAGTAAAACTATGAGTAGTAAATAAGGAGAAAATGTGAATTTTAGTCATAAACATTTGAACTTCAGCCAGTTATGACTGTCAGAATTATGATTTACAAAACCATTACTTGTTTGCTTATTTGGTGTTAATGAGTTTCATTACTATAAGAAATAGATGAATGAATGAATGAATCAATCAATCAATCGAGTAAATGGGAGCATGAATGAATGAGTAAATTAATGGGAGAAATAATGAATGAGTAAATAATGTGAGAAATAATGAATGAAAGAATGGATAAATGAACAAATGAATGAATGGATGAATCAATCAATCAACCAATGAGTAAATGGGAAAATGAATGAATGAAGTCAATGAATGAATAGGAGCATGAATGAATGAGTAAATAAATGGGGAAAATAGTTAATGAATGAATGAATGAATGAATGAATGAATGAATGAATGAATGAAAAAAATGGATAAATGAATAAAAGATTGGATATATGAATGAATGGATGGATGAATCAACCAATCAATCAAATCAACCAATGAGTAAATGGGAGAATGAATTAATAAAGACAATGAATAAATAGGAGCATGAATGAATGAGTAAATGAATGGGAGAAATAATGAATGAATGGATGGATGGATGGATGGATGGATGGATGAATCAATCAATCAAACAAACAAGTAAATCGGAGAATGAATTAATTAAGTCAATGAGTAAATAGGAGCATAAATGAATGAGTAAATGGGAGCATGAATGAATGAGTAAATGAAAGCATGGATAAATGAATAAACAAAAGAAAGGATGAATGAATTTTAAAAAATGGATGAATGCCCAGGATTTTAGATGCCCTGATACAGTGAACAAACAAATCAGTCTGAAGAGAGTCATAGAACAGACTACAAACAATTAATGCAACAAGCAAGTACTGTGATAGAATTTTCCATTATAACAAGGGAAACACACCTGTCTTTGGTACCGGGGTCCTGAGTTGTGCCAAGCTGGTAGAGAATGTCTATAGTCGAGTCTGAAGAAAGACCATTTAACCTCCCGAAGAGTAACGGACTATTAAGGTCTACAACAAAAAAACATCAAATCAGCAATTGAAAATAAAAGCACAATAAAACCCTGCAACATTCAAACTGGTCTGAAAAAAGATCCTCTGAAATCTCAGAGTCAGGGTCATATATCATTCAAATATAGAGGTCAAGCAGCAGTGAGGAGAAACTATTATGAAAACGAGTGTTAGGTCTTACTGGCCAAGTCTGTTCCAGAAGCCGCGCAGTTCCGCAGCAAAATGTCGATGAGCTTGAGGCCTATGCGTGTGGACTGCAGGCCGATCTTCACCAGCACCGCCTCAATGTTGGGCGAGTGCATGCCACAGTACGGTGACATGAGCAGAGCGGCGCAGGTCTGCAGGAGGTTTGCTGTAGGTGCAGCAGCACTGGCCATCATGGCCTCCAGATCAGAAACGTGAGTCAAGCAATGATGCAGCAACCGCAACCAGCCAATACTGAGAAACACAGAAGAAGAAAAATAATGGTTAGAATGTTGGCAGGGTTTCTACAAATATCATGTCAAATTTAAGACTTTTTAAGACCTTTTTAAGACCATTAGGTATTAAATTTAAGACCTATATCACAATATCAAAAACACGCATACACAAAGAGAAAATGCTAAATTTCAAAACTTGTGGTAAGACAAATGTATTCAAATTGAACAGTACTAAAGACAGGTTAGATGCACCATTGAACTACAGAAAAACGAACAAACATCTTAAGGCTGATTTATACTTTCGCCTGGCCTCACGAAACGGACGAGGCTTTTATACTTGATGCGTTCGCCATTAAGATTGATTTTAAATGACAGGGGGCGGTCAAAAGAAACAGACAGTAAAATCATACGGATAAACAGAGAAGTAAGAAGTTTCCGGAACTATGTCATATCATTAATATTATCAAAGATTTTTGATCCATCACTTGCTTTTGTTCATATCTTAGAGAGTTCACATATTAAAGTTAAATATTAATGACAACAGAACATGTGTTGCTCTAAAATTATATTTTTTATTATGGAAAGATTAAAAAAAAAAGTACACTTACTACAGATTTTTTTTATTTTGCCCACTCACCAATTCACACAATACTGTCTGGCTAGTTTCTGTCCTCTGCTTATAAGCTAAAAAGGCAATAATTGTCCAACATTCCTGACCATTATCACCAATAAAGCCTAGAAAACAGGGCATCAGTATATTGTAAACTGATTCATATATTCCTTTCCAGCTATCAAAGACATAATGTGTTACTTAATTTTAGTTTGTAACTTGTTCATTGTTTTAAACTCAAAACTGTACATCAGTGTAAAACCTATGAATGGTGGAAAAACATATTCTGTATTATTAAAACCACCTGGGTCTCCACTTTTGCATGGCCTCTTTTTTGTTTTAACAAACTTATCCCTCAGGTTTTTCCAAACTTTTACAAAAACTTTCCTCCTTTCCCATGGCTGTTGCAATTTCTAGCCAAGAAGTATTGGTCATCTGGTTCTCCCTATGATCAAGCATGGACGGATCATAAAGATGTGTGTACAGTCATACCTGTTTCAGACAAAATCTCTTTAAAGTGTTTTTATATTCAACACAATTCACGCGTGGCGTCGCGCGGAACTGTTCACCTGAGTCTCTAAAAATTTTGTGAGCTCTGCCAGCCAAAATCATGTTGCATGCACCCAAAGCGAACCTCCACAAACACAGCAATGACGTCACATTCGCCGCGCGCTCTGAGTTCAATAACAGAAAGCCGATTGGCTATTGCATGTTGGTCTCATTTGTAGTTGTAATACTGCAAATTACATTTGGACTAGTGAAATAAAGAACTACAACACCATGAAAACCAAGCAGCAACAACAAAAAATAATTTATTAAGCATAAGATGTAGCTTTACATGGAAAAATAAGACCCGTGCAAAAATATTTAGGATCTAGAACAGCGAATTTAAGACTTTTTTAGGCTTAAAATTTCTATTTTTGAATTTTAGACTTTTTAAGACGTTTTAAGACCCCGAGTTGGACTTGTGATCTTAAGGTCTTTGCTCCAAAAAAGATTGTCAGTGGTGGGAAAGAATAGCCAGCACTCTCACCACTCTCAATACCACGGCTAAGGTGATTCCCTTGAGCAAGGGACCAATCCCCCAACTGCTCCCAGGGCACCGCAGCAATGGCTGCCCATTGCTTTGCGTGTGTATTCACTGCTGTTTGTGTGCACTTGGATGGGTTAAATTCAGGGCACAAATTCTGACTATGGGTCACCATACTTGGCCAGGTCCATCACGACTTTCACTTTACTTTACTTTCATGTTCACTAAAAGTGGAAATCAAACTTCTCAACACACCGATTGGTAAAGCAAACAATATTCAATACCTGGTTTTGGAGACTTGGTCCTCAGAGGGCAGGAATGGATTGTTTACAGTGGCAGAGGAAGTGTTTCCGAAAGCAGTCAGGCCCAGAAGTTTAATCTGCGAGAGGCCCAGAGTGCTGGCGTCCCGCGGCCGGTGCAACCTCAGACAAACAGCAGACGCCACCTCTGCCTTCACTAGCTGGAACTTAATGTAGGTGAGACCGCTAGTGATGACTGGGGTCGACAAAGGAAGCATGTTCACACCATCTGCACTGATCTCCACAGATACAGAGGATGGGCATGCTAGAAAAAAGAAGGAGAAAGAGTAGCATTTAGTACTACTTAAACTTCAAGGCAAAGCCATTACAAACAGATTGTGTGGTGGTGTAAAACAAATGTATTTTTCCATCTGACCAACCATAGACCATAAACCAACATTTAAGATTATTTAATAAGGAATTTGACAAAGTATATATCTAACCTCCCCAAACAGTTTAAAACAATTGTTGATAATATTTTTGATATTATTTTAATAATAATAATAATAATAGAATAATAATAACAATAATATTATGTTTATTATTGTGTTTGCAATATATTTCAAATAGAAAAGTTGTATGGCAGAGAAAATTTATATTACATTTATTTTGAAATAATGTAATGTTACATCAAATAATGTAATTATGTACTGCTATACCAAAATAAAAAATACAAACTTAATTGCATAATTTACTTTAGAATTTATTTTTATTATTATTTTTTTAATAATTACTTTTTTTTAATTTAACTTAATTTAAAAACCTTCAGGGCAGACCTAACTAGTTCAAAGCTTCATATATTCTGCAAATATAATATAATACAGCTGTGTCGTGTAGCATTTGGACCACAAATATTACATGTGTGTACACTCACTCGCGAGGGATGCCAGGTGCGGCTGTATGTGGATTTCCTTGAGCAAAACAGCAGCAGGAAGGTGGATGGTGAGGTCGCACCAGGCCTCTTCAGGAAGGAATATGTAGGACCAAGCAGCAGAACGGGCCCGTCGATGTGGAGGTGTGGCCTGAAGCAACACTTCTGCTGGCTGCGCTGTGGGACTGCTAGAGGTGATGGTGCCTGTAAGAAAACAGAAAAAGCTATTAATATTAATATAGATAAACAGAGAAAGAGAGTAGCCATTTCAGCTTCTCTGGCTATTTCATGGCAAGAACAGATCGAATTACAACATTTTATAAATAACATTTTTCTATAATAAAAAGGCTTATAATAAAAGGTACTGCTGTGCAATGATGAATTGTGGTTCAAAATAAAAGTTTGTTTTGAAATTATATATGTGCGTGTACTGTGTACATTTATTATGTACACTAACAGTTAAACGTTTGGGGTCAGTTTTTTTAATTATTAATTTTATTTAATTTACATACAATTATTCTGTTCATCAAGGTGGCATTTAATAAATGATAAAAAAATGAAATTATTACTCCAGTCATTATTGCTTTTATTGCTATTTCCATGAGTATTATTATGAATAATAATAATAATAATAATAATAATAATTAATAGAGTGATGTCTGAAGGATCATGTGACTGAGGACTGAAGTAATGAAGCTAAAAATTCATCATTAAATCACTGGAGTAAATTATTAAATTAAATGATAAACTACTTTTGAACAGTTATTTTATTGTGCATTAACGGTTCACAATTTTACCATTTTTTATTAAATAAATGCAGCCTTGGTGAGCAGGAGAAGCTTATTTTAAAACACTTTAAAATCCTACTGACCCCAAACCTGTGACCGGTAGTGTATAAATAAATACACACGTGTGCATATATTTGCAAAAATGTTTATTTATTTGTAGATATGAAATACATAAACTTAAAATATCTAAGAAACTAAATTGTTTAGTTTAATTGTAGTTTTGTTTTTATGTATATCACATACACATAATGCATTTATCTTTATAATTTACACGCATATATTGTCAAAACAAACATTTATTTTGGATGTGAATAATATTTGCCCAGCACTTATGAAAAGACGACAACATCACCAACATAAAATAATACATCAAATAAGATCAAAATCTAAAACTCTGTTTTGTTTTTTTTAGATTGACATTTTTGAAGTATTCACATTTTAGATAAACAGATGTTTATATGGAAAGGCAGAGCTTGGACGCTAACCATTTTCACTTTTGTTTTTAATTTCAGTTTTGAGCTACTACATTTGGTTAAGCAGTCAACGGTTTTCTTGGAAAGGAAAAATATAATATGTACAGAATCATCCTTATTTCAAGCAAAAAGATATTGCTAGATGCTGGTATAAACCTATTGAAAGTCTTGATACAGAACTTTAAGATTTATTTTATTGTCAATATTTCTTCCACATTCCCTTTCTCTTGTAAATAGTTTTGGTATAAATAATGTAAGATAAAGTAAAGGGATATGTTGATATGTTATGGTCATGAAGAAATGTGTGTTTTTTTCTCTTCCCTGTTTAGAGCGAATTTTATCTCTTTGCAATAAAAACTTAAATGAGAAAAAAAAAAAGAAAGGTTTCATAATCAAAAAGCATGCTTGCTGTACCAAGAGGAGCAAAGTTGTGCAGTCCTTCTGCGTTGTCTGGTTCTGAGGTGAGCACTCGTGCTTTCAGGCTGCCGTCAGCTGCTTTTCCAGGTCCAGAGTCCAGAAACTTCATGATAGTGGACACCATACTCCGTGCAGTGTTCACGATGGCCCGTGTGCTGGTGACCATGTTGTTACAGATGAGCTGCACACCACCTAAATATGCATTCAGACACATGATGTCAGAACCTGCAGAATAGTTCAATGTTTTTTTGTTTTACAGTACTAGTGTTTAATTACCCATGTCATGGAAGGCCTTTAAAGCCTCGCTGGTGTCAAGCACTCTCAAAATAAACCACAGTAAAGGCTCAGAAAGCTGACATGTTGAGAGAGATCCCTGTAAAAGAATGAGCACAAAGAATCAATGCATATTAACTTTATTATTAACACATGGAACCAGATTTGCGAAACAGGACAAAACTGCAATCGTTTCTCTGATTTTTTTAAATATGTGTTCCTTTCCATTAAATAGAAAAAAATAATAACATAACACACCATGCGTTGAGTTGTTGTTTTATTATTTCAATATATTATTATTAATACTAATATTATATTAGGAAATAATATGTAAAAATGCAATACATTTACAACAGTTCATTTATAGTGTGAGATTTTTTTTTATGTTACCTGTCGGCCCATATACCCACAGGCCATGTAAGTGAGAATGGGCTGCAGCATGACCTGGACGGACGTTGCTCTTTTGCTCAGAGTGGTCAAAATGGTAAAGAGGCCATCGCCCACTGAGATGGCATCCAGCCCACCATGAAAGTTCTCATGTTTGGTTAGGTGAAGCCCACTAGCACCTGGACAGACAGATAAAACATATTAACAAAATAATGAAGACATAAAATTGGATATTATACAATATACTGTATAGCATTACAGCCATTCATCTAGTTTTCAATACTGAATGACTAATTAAAACAAAACATCCACATATCTTGATTTGGTGGTTAAAAACATGTCTTGTCATTTTTGAAAACAGTTGTGCTGCTTAATATTTTTTAATGAAATGTTCAAAAGAATCATTTTAAATGACTTAAATGCCACTTTTGATCAATTTACTCTTAAATTGCTCTCAAAAACCTTATTAGTTATATAATAACTGATAATATAAGTTTACATTTAGTAATTTCTTTTTTTTTAAAACATTAAAACATTTTACAGAACTAAACAGTCAGTGACAGCAGCAGTTATTAAAAAATGTAATTAAATTAAATAAATAATAATAGTAATCATAACAATCAGTAACACTACCATATTACAAAAAGACACGTACATCATTTTCAAATTTCAAAGGATACCATCTTTGTTTACAAAATAACCAATTTCAGTTGAAGTTGGGCAGTCATATATCTTCCATTCTATATACTGATTCAAGTTTTTCTATCCACTGTGCTATTGTTGAAGAGTGTGGCCTCATCCAATTCATTGTTATAGTCTTTCTTGCACTTAGTAAAAGTATATGTAGTATATATTCCTGGTGTTTCTTATATACATCCTGGGGTATCCATTCAAGCAAGAAAAATGGGAGTAAAAGGTGGATCTAACTGCATAATTTCCATTTTGTCAATCTTTACCCCTTGCCAAAATGCCAGTAACTTTGGACATTCCCAAAATATATGTGTCCTCTGACTGTGGACTGTTAACATATTTTGACACCATCAATGGTGTTCTAAAAAACCTAATTTTAGTTTTCCAGTCAAACTCTTTCCAGTTATGGCTACTGATCACCTTATGAGATTCTAAACATATGTTTTCCCAAATATCATCCAATTTTTTCATCAATTTTTTCATCAAGCTCAGAATCCCACTTTGCCTTAATATTAACAGTGTTATTATCTGTTGAATACAGAACTAGTCTATTATAAATTTGTGACACATGTCTTTTATGTAGTTCTTTTTGCTTTTTAAATCAATAAAATACTGTTCCAAATTAGTTGGGACTTTTTATACTTTTTATATTTAAGACCCTTATACAATTAATAATTTTAAATAAAGTTATGTACCAATTATCATGGCCATGGCACTGCTGTTGCACTGCCCCAGAGCAGACAGGATTTGACTCATAATTTGCTGATTGGCCAAAACCAGATCTGCCACGCCTGCTGCTGGTCCCTGGTGCTGAGCTGTGCCGGCCGCCCCACACTCTTTACTTCCACACACTTTTTCTTCATCCGACACGCTGTCAGTAGCTCCACCTGCTGGAGGAAGCCTCCCGCTGAACTCCCGATCACCTGAGAGAGGCAGCATCACCAAAGCATTGACCAGCTTCAGGAGGTCAAACATTAGTTGGTCTCGCGTGGTCTCACCACACACGGCTTTAGCATCACCAGGACGGATGATATTGGCGAAAAGGCCCCCGAAACAGGCACGAGCCCCTACAGAGCTGTCGGAACCGCTGCGTGAGACCACCTTATCGGAGCAGGTGATGTAGTGGTGAACCAGGAAGGTGATCGATTCGATAACGGCCAAGATGGTGGTCACAGAAACAACTTCAAAGTTTTGTTCCAGGGTGAACTCCAAAAGCTTCACCTGTGCATCTAAAGGACCCTGACCGGACTGGAATGGACCCCTTCAAACAGAGAAAAGGGTGAAAATAAAATACAGTACCTTTTACTTTAAGGGGTGTTCATAAGACTGTCATGAAACCTTTATAATCATGACAGGACATGCTATGAATATTAAGTAGATTTTATACATGTCTACAGGGTTTCTGCGGGTTTCTTCAAATCAAATTTAAGACTTTAAGACGCTTTTAAGATCATTATGAATTAAATTTTAGACTTGTACAGGGCAGATCATGTAAAGGGATATGTTGCTTTAGTTTTCTTTCCCTGGTTAAGGAACTTAATTTGGAGAATTTGCTGTAATATTTATATAATATATATTATATATAAATATTATATATGTAATATATAAAAATATATTTTTGAGACGGATTATTGGCGATTGGGTGTCAGCCCAATTGGGTGGCTTTACTTGGACATAGGGAAATTAAGATGTTTAAAATTTGAAAAGTTTGAAATGATTTAAAACCTACAACACAATGGGCCCTATCATACACCAGGTGCAGATAAGGCACAAGACCTGTTTGCCCTAATGTGTTGCTATTTTCAGACCAACGCAACCTTAATTTTCCCGTTTTCTGCCATGTTTAAATAGCAAATCCATTTGCGCCACTTTGTGGACTCATGGGTGTTTCGTTATAGAAAAGAGGTGTGTTAAGGCACATTGTTGGCGTGTTGCCAGCTGAAAGCAAGTCCAGTGCAGAGCGTGTTAGTTGTGCGCCTCGCTTACACATTGCTTAAAACACGCAGGATGTACAGCAATATGTAAATATCTTTACAAATGAAAAAGAATTAAAGGATTAAAATATAAAAAAATATTATTTTCCACATAAATATAAAAACCACTGCCTTCATGCCTTCATCTAGGGGGGCTTTTTTTGCGTTTGTCCGTTTGTCTAGCCTGCATCTTACTGGTAAGTGTATTTAACATGTTTTTATTGTGTTTAAGGGTTAAATACAACAACTTTTATAATGCTGAACTTTAGTTTTTGCTTTTTTGTTACGGAATATATTATTCAGCTGGTTTATAACCTTGTGTTATTTACTTAAATTAATTAGTGTTTAAAAATTACTTTTTCTTTAAGTCTGTTTTGTGTTTTAGTTTTGAGTGTGGAATGACAACTGTCATTAACCATCATCCGCTCAGTTTTGTCTTTTTAAATGCAAAAATGACCTTGTTTGAGATGTTTTTTGAGATATTTGTCAGGACAACTTGAGATTACCAAGAGATCAAAACTGCTCATAAATCTGTCATAAACATAATTAAGGGATGCAAACTCGCCAGAGTTGTAAAAGGTTACACCCCCTCACTCTATTGGTTAATAAGCATGTCACACAAAGAGGATTATCATGCATTTGTTCTCGGACAGAGAAGTGTCTAAATTTGTTTATATATTTAACTTCTTTGCAATAAAACACGCCCGGCCCACACCTCAAAAGATGTTACTACAGATCTACACAATTCACATGAATGACCCTTTTTAAAAGGAAGATGAAGAGTTTTGAGAAAATTGAGAACTTTGCACCCCTGAAAATTGTTTTGACGCCATTATAATTGTGTCATGAATATTTTTCTGACCAATTTTTTCAGTGGAACAAAATAAATATGTCATTAGAATTCCTCATTAATAGTGTCAATACTCACATACAATAGTGTCAAATAATTTTATAACAGCGTTGTTAATATTTGTTGACATTTAATGTAACATTAAATTCAATTTGTACAACTATAGTTGAGGTCAAGAAAAACATTAATGATGGAGTCATAAAAATCATGCTCCAATAATAATGGCATCCTAAAAATCATGTTTATAAGAGATTTATGATAAGTTTTGTTGTCTTGGTAATGTCAAGTTATCAGAAAAGACAGATTATGATGTATTTTTGTCAACTTGTCAAAAAGACAACTCAAACAATGTGATTATAATCTCATTCAGATTCATGACGCATATCTTATGGACACCCCCTTTAAGTGTTAACAAAAACACTGATTGTACTCATGTCTGAATTTTAAATGACTACTGCTCACTCTAGAAAGCATGTTTAAAACCAAAAAGACAAACAAAAAGATTGACTGATGATGAATTAAACACTGGTGTAATTCCATAGATGCTGAATTAATCATGTACCTCTCCGTAGACAGGATGTGCAACAGTTTAAGCAGAAATTCACTGAACATCTGTGGACAGGTGGAGGACAGGTGCACCTGCAACCTGGTTAAAAACTCCTGCAAGGCTTGTGTTGCAGTGGGGCCGACCTGGAAAGAGACAAGAAGATGAGTCTGCGAGGCATTTTCCCAAATAGATAACTGTGAAAGCAGTCATGCGCATCTGTCTCATTAAGCTCAATACCTGTGAGCTGTGCTGGCTGGTGCCGTGAGGGTTTCCTCCAGACAGGAAGCGCACAAGCACATGCACAAGTGTGGGGTCAGACACCATCTGCTGGGCCGTGCTCTCCTGCACACCCATCCCACTGCTGGAGGCTGCAGATGTTGCACATATTTATCAGCACTGTTATTCGGAAACTAGGTCACCAGACTGTTTGCTTTTATAATTAGGATTTAGGGGGCAATAAAACACAGATCTGCTTAGCTGGCGGGATTTCCTCTTAGAAGACCCACATTTAGAAATACAAGTCTCCCTGTGGGGACTCCCAAACACATTAGAGGTACAAAAATGGCTCAGCCAATCAGATACTCACCAGTAGCAGGCATATTGGTCATGAGGGTAAGACTGTGCAGGACAAGACACCATGTTCTCAGAGAGGTGTTGGGGTACCATGCTAGCACTGACAGGAAACTGCTAATGGAGGCTGGCAGAGACAAGTGCTTCAGTCAATTTCAGTTAATACACAATTTACAGTAAACTATAATAACATTTATATAGAAACATTTATAAGCATACCATTACACTGTGAGGTTTATTTCTGCATTTTTATTCCACAGATCGCACTATTATGCTTTTCTTTACTTTTTCATTCTTTTATAACCTGTTTTTAACACATTTTAATCTGCTTTTATCTGTTTTTAATCATTTTTATTTTCTTATCCTTGTCTCTTGTATTCATGTTTATGTAAATCACTTTGAATTGCTATTGTGTATGAAACGTGCTACATAAATAAACTTCCCTTGCCATTACTTTAATTATTATTCCTTGAGATTGAACCAATGTCAATATATAAGATGACCCAATGACTGCTCAATTTAGTAGGAATGTTTACATCTACAGATTTCTATCATTAAAATGTGATTTTAGACTCTGAAAGATCTGTTTTATGAACTTCAAGAGATGCAATATGATTTGCATACTTATTAACATGTACACTACCTGTCAAACGTCTTGTCGCTTATCCACGTTTTAGGAACAACAAATAATAACTTGACTTTTAGTTGATCATTTGGTATCAGAAGTGGCTTATATGAAAGGCAAAGGCCTCAATATTATGCTTATTTTAGCAAAATAAAATAAGATCATGCCTTGATTTTGAATTATTTAATTAGAA
Source organism: Danio aesculapii (assembly GCF_903798145.1). Classification (NCBI taxonomy): domain Eukaryota; kingdom Metazoa; phylum Chordata; class Actinopteri; order Cypriniformes; family Danionidae; genus Danio; species Danio aesculapii. The sequence goes on from NC_079451.1 coordinate 30,004,648, forward strand.
CAGTAAGGTCTGACTTTGCTTACACAAAAATCTTGTCACTTAACAGAAATAATGTACTGTATAGAATATAAAGTCATGTTGCAGTGGAAAACGAATTCATATTGTGTATGACTCCCATGAGCTTGGAGAACTGCATCCATACATCTCTGCAATCTGTCATATAACTTATTAATAAAGTCATCTGGAATGGCAAAGAAAGCATTCTTGCAGGACTCTCAGAGTTCATTAAGATTCTTTGGATTCATCTTCAATGCCTCCCTTTCCTAGACATGCTCAATAATGTCCATTTCTGGTGACTGGGCAGGCCTATCCTGGAGCACCTTAACCTTCTTTGCTTTCAGGAATTTAATGTGGAGGCTGAGAAGGAGTATGAGAAGGAGCGCTATTCTGCTGAAGAATTTGCCCTCTCCTGTGGTTTGTAATGTAATGGGCAGCACAAAGGTCTCACAAAGGCTGTTGATGTTGCCATTCACTCTGCAGATCTCTCGTATATACTCGTCCCATACTGAATATAACCCCAAATCGTGATTTTTCCATGATCAAACTTGACTGATTTCTGAGAAACTTGGGTCCATGTGGGTTCCAACAGGTCTTCTGCAGTATTTGTGATGATTAAGATGCAGTTCAACAGATGATTCATCAGAAAATAAATCTACCTTCGGCCACTTTTCCAAATGATCAACTAGAAGTTATTATTTGTTGCTCTTTCAACTGGGACGACAAGACTTTTGTCAGGTAGTGTAGTCTCCGAACCAAAATACTAATAAAAGAATCTAATTATTTACTTTTTTATGTTTTTATGCCATATCAGCAGCATTGGCTATGTACATAGCAACATTGGTAATAAACAATCAGTTTATAATTTACAATCTTAATGGTTTCTTAACAAGCGTGCATTATATATTCAAAAATACAGATAACAACACTGATAAAAGTGATGCGTTTTTTCAATTCATCTTTCTTTCAATGTCAGTGAATGTCAGACCTTGGTTAAGAGGGATTGTGGGCACTCTGCTGGCATTGAAGAGAAAGATGTCTGAGCCGCTCTCTTCTGACCCTCCAGAGCAGGAACTCAAACTCAAGGTCAACCACAACTGCAGCAAAGACTCCAACTGGAGAGAGACAGATTATTATAGTCAGAGTTATATGGTGTAAAGACATCAAAGGTAAATGTAAATGACAAGACATGACGAGTGGGTGTCTGTACCTGAACATGATGCACTTGCAGTAAAGAGAAGAGTTTGTTAAAGCAGGTGCTCAACATGGGGATGGAAGAGGGTTGTACCATCAGACTGCTGCTGGGGGGAGAGTTGTGGAACCCCCCACGCAAAAGAGAGTCATCAGTCCCGTTTGCAGACTGGGCTACTGAAATAAGAGGGGAAAATATCATGAGGAGAAAGGACAACACTAGTTAGATGAAGCTCAAAATAATATAAAAATAATTATTTTAAAAAACGTATGAAATAATACTAAATTAAAATAAATGAATAATAAAAATTTAATTGAGTTAAAGTAAAATCTAAATAAATTAAACTAAAATTAAATTAAAGAAATGAAATTAAAATTAAATAATTAAAATAAATTAATGAAAAAAGGTAACTAATTTAAAATTCAATTAAGTTAAAAATAATATAAACATTTTTTAAAATATATAAAAATAAAACTAAATTATATTAAATTAGTAATAAATATTTAATTTAAATATTTAATCTTAAAGTAAAATCAAAATAAATTAAACTAAAATTAAAGAAATGAAATTAAAATTGAATTACATGAAAAGAAAGTAAATTAAGATAATTAATAAATGTAAACAAATTAATTAAAATTACATTAAAAGAAATGTAATGTAATTTAATTAAAAAAATTATACAAATTTTAATTAAAGTAAAAATTTAATTAAATTACAATTTGATTTAATACAAGAAAAAAACAACATATTAATAACGAAAAATAAAATAAAACATAGTCCTACATTATACCATATTTTCCATAAATTATTGAACAACATTAATGTTTGATTTGTGTGTGTGTGTGTACCTGAAGGCGACGTGGATGTTAGTGCTTGCAATATGGCGTCTGCCTCCAGTGTTGCCATCATCTTTAGCATGAGTTCTGCTTGCTGTTCTAATCCAACCTCCAGTCGAGCATCCAGTGCTAGGACAACAATGAGGAGACTTCAGCACTCACACGCTATATTGCACCATTTATTTTCTTTCATTAATTTTCTGCCTGTTCACACCTTGAGATACAGACACAGAGAGGTTTTGTGATCCAGGCTTCTCCACTGTGGTGGCCGCAGGTGGTTTGGACACAGGTATGCCCACACCACCCGTGTAGGGGTTATAACTGTATGAGCCATAGTCAGCACCCCAGTAATCATACCAAGTACTGCTGATTGGCTGTGAGAGAGAACATAAAGGGGGGAAAGAAAACAACAACAACAAAAATCTCAGATTCAACTCTCTGAGCAATATTGAAAAATACTTTACTGGAGAAAAAAGTTAACACATTTAGGTATCTGTAAACCACTGATAAGCATTACAACCAAACTTTACGTCATTTTCTTTCATCGCATGCATTATAGGGATGAAACAGTCAACATCATACAATTCAGTTTGCACATTTAAACAACCTCACAATGAGAATACAGTGGAAAGTATTCAGAACCCATTACATTTTTCACTCTTTGCTGTATTGCAGACATTTGCTAAATTCATTTAAGTTAATTTTTTTCCACATTAATGTGCACCCAGCACACTATATTGACAGAAAAACACAGAATTGTTGTCATTTTGCAGATTCATTAAAAAAGAAAAACTGAAATATCACATAGTATTTAGACGCTTTGCTCAGTATTCAGTAGAAGCACCCTTTTAATCTAATCTAATACAGGGGTGTCAAACGTACGGCCCGCAAGATAATTCTGTAAAGTATAAAAATGGGATGCAATTTTTCAATAAAAGAAACTGCTGTTCCAATTGTGTCCAGTGCATGGCACAATTGCAAACTGTTCATTTCATCCGATCCAGATGCTTGAATTAGCGTCAGTGTAACAGCCTTCTCAGAGAGAAAGACCACATCTATGCCCTATCATACCACACTGAGGTGCTCTCACAAGGAAACACACCTATTTCACGTTTGGTCAGTTTAGTGGCTAATTCGAAAGAGTTCAGTACGATATAAAAAAAATGGAGGCACGGCACCCAACCACACCCCATAAACCCAACCGTCATTGGTGGATAAGCAAATCATATGAAATTGTACGAATGAGATTGTATGAATTCAAATTAATTAGCCACTAAATCAAAAAGTTATGAATTGCAGTGAGATCATGTTGTCCTCAGGCTCCAGCTTTGTGTTTTATGTTGATCGTATTCAAACAAAGAAAACAATCTGAAGTTGTTGTTTTTAAGTTATATATACCATGTCCAGTAAGGCACACAAGGGAATAGATTTTCCTCCATGTGGCCCCTGAGCTAAAATGAGTTTTACACCCCTGATCTAATACATCCATGAGACACAAAGAGTGAAAAATTTAAGGTGGTTTGAACACTGTCTGTACCCACTGCATGTTTCGTGTGGAATGTTTTTGAGTAATTATAGTATTAATATAGTATTAAGTACTTAAAAACATACTTCTTTTGGTCTTGGGACTTGTTTTTCTTTTAGACCATTGCATCAGTGGAATTTGATACCACAATCTGTTAGAGAATGTGTATCTTTTAAATAATTTCCTAATCATTTTAGATTCAATCAACATAGTGAACTCTAGGCTTTTTGACATTGTTGTTGAGGTTCTGATTGTTGGAAATGGATTACCAATAAATAATAAATTATTGTTCCACATGTAAACATGGAAACTGAGAACAAAACTGTGATCATTTTAACTGTTACACCCCTAATTCTTTAAAAAGAAGGGAAAGAGAAAGAGAATGAGGTCCATACCTTAAAAACCTTGGCGGCGAGTGGATCTTTTTCCAAATCAATATCTAAAGGATCAATATCAACATCCATCAAGTCTTGCAGCAAGTCAAAGTCAATTTCTTTATCTTTTTCCAAAGATGACAGTGGAGGAGCACCTTTGGGCAACGAAAAGACCTTCAATATTGCAAGAGCAGCGTACCAAGAGAAGCAACTACACAGACAACCTTCTTCAGGACGTCAGGCCGTCACACTCCTCTTAGACAGACAGGGGGCTCAAACAGTGGATCGTTGACCCATTTTGAACCCTTGTGTACTGTTCAAATTTACTACCCTTTTGTTATGTAAAAACCATAATGGAAGGATAGTAAATTTGCCCGAAGTGTATTGTTGAAATTTAGAACATTTTCAAAGCATTTTCCCAAAATAAGATGTCACCAAAAACCATTCAATTTGCTGAAACACAGAGAAAGTTGTAGCCCAATTAAGACTCAAAATCACCCCAGAGTGAAGAAAAACCTCCCCAACAGCACACAAGGGTTAATACATTTATCATTCCTGATAGCAATAATATCTAATAAAATAATGAATAGCTGTTGTAGATTTCAAATGAGCCCAAATCATCTGCACTGTTCCAACCTCCTGTCCACTGCATTGCACCGCTATTACATAATATAACAAACACAAAAATACGCATGCAGCTCATCTAAGAGAGTCAATCGTACAAAAACAACATCAGAAATAAAAGACAGGCGAGGGAAGGGGTCCATGTGAGGTGATGTGCTATTCGGACGGGGTTACCAACGCACTTTGGAACACAGAGGATGTCCCGGGTGTACCTGCGATGATATCAGGTCCCAGAGGTTCATCGATAGTCTCTACGAGTGGGATGGGGGTGGGCTGAGGAAGAGAGTCGTCCGAATCCACCACTACAGAAGAAGAGGCGGCCCCGGCCTCATCAGCCCCTGCACCCTCCATCCCATCCACACACACTGGAGACAGCAGCTCTCCTGAAAACACATACAGTGTCATCTCAATATAAATCAACAAACTATGAGTGAATAACCATCCCAAAACACAAACCTGCAATGATATCCTGCAGCATGCAGGTGAGGGAGTACTGAGCCCAGGCTCCACCCCATGAAATGTCCCCACGATTGAAGTCGGTCCCCACCAATAACAGAAGTAACCGTTCCAGCTGCTGCTCGGAAACCACTTCACACAGGTGGATTGTGGGTCTTGTTGCATTTGCTATCCTGGCTAAGACCTGGGTAATTGGATTACATTTAATACATTAAAAATGGTTTAAAATAGGGGTCCAGTCCTACTGCAAGAAGGCCAATCTTCTGCATATTTCAGCTCTCAAAAGGGATTTTATTGAACATGTTAGATTTGAAACGTGCTGTACAAACAGCTATTAACTTTCTTGTTTTTAGACAACAAACAAAACCCGTCAAACACATATACATTTAGATTCTATAAAAATATATGAATAACAATAAAATTATACATAAATAAATATTAATATTTAATTATTATATATAAGTAAAAGAGATATAAAGATGAAGTCGGAATTATAAGCCCCCTGTTAATTTTTTTCCCCAATTTCTGTTTAATGGAGAGATTTTTTCAGCACATTTCTAAACATAATAGTTTTAATAACTCATTTCTAATAATTTATTTTATCTTTGCCATTATAACAGTAAATAATATTTGACTAGATATTTTTCAAGACATTTCTATACAGCTTAAAGTGACATTTATAGGCTTAACTAGGTTAATTAGGTTAACTAGGCAGGTTAGGGTAATTAGGCAAGTTATTGTATAACAATGGTTTGTTCTGTAGACTATCGAAAAAATATATAGCTTAAAGGGGCTAATAATTTTGACCTTAAAATGGTTTTTAAAAAATTTAAACCTACTTTTATTCTAGCCGAAATAAAACAAACAAGACTTTCTCCAGAGGAAAAAATATTATCAGACATACTGTGAAAATTTCCTTGCTCTGTTAAACATCATTTGAGAAATATTTTAAAAAGACAAAAAATTTAGAGGGGGGAAAATACGGTATATTTTATTTTTATTTACTCTAGTGTCACTGCTTTTTTCATATAGTGGACTGAGTTGTATTGGTAAGAATAAGAAGTGTGTGTAATATTTTTTTAAAACCCCAACTTTTGTTAATGTGAAGGTACCACAGGGCAACTAGCCAATTAAGAATACATTAAAGAAAGGAATCCTCTAGTTGCACACCTTGCAAACAAACAGAAGCAGGTCTGCGTGGCAGGTGAAGTCCATGGAGAGGAGGAAAAGAGCGAGTTTCTGGACCACACAGATACAGCGCTCATGAGCTAGCGTGAAGGGCAGGAGCTCCACCTCGGGGGTCTCTTTTGCCACTGACGCCTCTGAGTCCAAAGTGGAGCGAGGCCATTCGGCTGTCCGCCTCAATCGGATCAGATCTTTAAAGTGCTGCCAAAGACACAGAACCATAAGGTTAGCATTATGATCCATCTCGAAGCTATGTTTATAATTACTTTTATATCTGTTGCCCCAAACCGACGCCTAAAAATGAGGTGCCAATAACTGAATTCTTACCTTGGAAGTGGCTTGCTTGAGTTTGGCCTGTTCCACCAACAGCTTGTAAGAGGAGCCTTTGTTGCTCTGAATTTTCTCCTTCTCGATTTGCTCTACTAAAGCTTTTTGTTTGGCTTTCAATAAATTCAACTGCTGCAATGAAATAAATATTGATCAACATCCTCTCTATATCAATAAAAGACTTCAAGTTGATGTGATGGTATAGAAAAACCCTAGCACAATAAAAAGGTTTGTGTGAGACACGTGTACCTGTTTGTGATGGACTAGCTGTTTGCGGATCTTGCGTGAATACAGTCGATCTAAACTGCTGTTGCTGCCCTTAGCAGATCTGCTTGGGTTCTGAGACTGCAGACTGTTATTTATGAAACTCCACTGGTTCCCTGGTGTCATTGGAAAGAGGAAAATGCAGTACGCATCATCAGTAAAAAAATAAATAAAAAAAAACCATTTCTGTGCAGCATGCAGACCATCTTTCAAAGGTTTGTGACAAGTAAGATTTCTTGAAATTAATGAATTCTTGTATTTAGTAAGGACACATTAAATAGATCAAAAGTGACAGCAGAGATGCTTCAAATGTTACCAAATACGTCTATTATCATATAAAAGCTGTTCTTATTCATCGCAATCTTGGAAAAAAAAAAAAAGTGTATCCTGTTTTCTTTTTACAATTATATTAAATCACCACAACACTTTCAGTAAGGATATACAAGATTGAACAATTCTTTGAACACTAAATAAGCTTATTATAATTTCTGGAAGTTTCTATAAAACCTCTCATATCAGCAGTAAAAATGATATGCTTGTCGAATATATCTTTATATCCAAACTTGCTTATGTCTCTTTTTTGCACTATTTACACTTTGTTACATTAAAGTTTTCAATCACATGAAGGTTTACACTATGAAAACAATTTAACTGAATACATTTTCAATAGGGCTGAACAATATATTGTTTAAGCCTTGGTGTGTGCATGTGCAATAGTCACAATCACAGCATTAGTGCTTTTATTAAAGATTAAAAGATAAAGATATTATTAATTATTATGTTTATACTATTGCACACAATTATTTATACAATGACCACCAAGTTATTTTGGTTTAATGTTTAATTTTAAAATTGTATGTTTAATTTTAAAAAATTATGTATTTGAATACTGCTAGGCCATATAAGCATAACCCAATGTTTATTTCACATTTATTTTTGCTTTGTCGTATTTATATATGCTTATTTTATTAAATTTTATGCAGATGTAGGGATAGAAATTGGGCATCAGTATGTTGTAAACTGATAGGTTCATGTATTCCTTTCCAGGTATCGAAGACATAAGTTGTTACTTAATTTTAGTTTGTAACTTGTAAATTGTTTTAAACTCAAAACTGTACATCAGTTTAAAACCTATGAATGGTGGAAAAACATATTCTGTATTATTACAACCACCTGGGTCTCCACTTTTGCATGGCCTCTTTTTTTGTTTTAACAAACTTTAGCCCTCAGGTTTTTCCAAACTTTTACAAAAACTTTCCTCTTTTTCCACGGCTGTTGCAATTTCTAGCCTAGAATTATTGGTCAACTGGTTCTCCCTATGATCAAGCATGGACGGATAATAAAGATGTGTGTACAGTCATACCTGTTTCAGACAAAATCTCTTAAAAGTGTTTCATATTCAATACAAATTAAATGCAGCGCCGCGCGAACTTCACCTTAGTCTCAAAAAATGCCATGAGCTCCGCCAGCCGAAATCAAAAATAAGACCTGTACAAAATATTTAAGACCTACAACAACGACTTTTTAAGGCCTAAAATTTTGATTTTTAAATTTTAGACTTTTTAAGACCCCGTGGAAACCCTGCTAGACTAGAGATGGCCGTAGCCAAAAGAAAAAGTTTGCCCACTGTAACCATTGATTTGGTTCACCATCCCATGTGAAAGGAGAGTGAGAATGATGGAGAGGGTTGGGGCGAATGCCTTCAACACAGAGATCATAATTTCTAATTTGAAGTAACCTTTTTTGCTGGTTTTATTGCTTTTTATTTATCTTATTTAGAGCAAACTGAAATCAAATGGTTCAATTAAATGTTGTAAATGACTGATTTTTGACGATGTAAATACTGTCACTCGATGAATAGAGGACTATGCAGAAGACATCAGTGAGCAAATCAAGGAAAAAAAAAATGTAATACTGCTTTAAGTTAGATATACTGTATACTGTATTTGTTAATATACTTTATTAGTTAATATAAAGCAATGTTTTCTAGTAATTTTTAAACATTATTAAATAAATTAGGAAATTAACCTTGGCAACTGTATTTACCTTCGGGCCACTAGCCTCAATCAAGTTTGGTTTTGGCCCATTATAAGAAAAAGTTTGGGCACCCCTGTCCTAGACGATTAAAATTAATAAAATCTTTCCAAATAGATACACTCAAGTTACCTGGTAAATTATATTCATATTGCAATATATATCGAAGCAAAACAAAATACCGTAAAGTCAGATTTTTCCAATATTGTGTCTAAAAGTGGTGAAGTCTTAAAATGTTATCAGATATGAACATGGTTTGTACTGCCCCAAACATTTGAACATCAATAGATCCAATAAAATAAATAATAAAATCCCAGCTCTGATGCTTGTCCAGGCCTCACCTGTAAATGATCTTTCCCTGTCTTTAGTTCCCAGAGGTTTCTTAGCTGCGCTGGCTTCATCTTCCACACTGGCCACATAGTCAAGTAATCGAGAGACCAGCATAACCACCCAGCTGATCATAGGGATATCCAGCACACCTACAAAAGATACACAAACCTGTAGCATAACCAAATACACAGGAAAAGCCTCCCTCTCAAACACATACCTTCTGTCCTGCGGGGCTGAGCTGCACTAGCCTGCTGCAGAGGCGATAGCAGTGTGTCCAAAAGGTTTAACAAACCCTCTAGAACTCCACTGTTACTCAGAGATCTTTGGCCAATACAGGACAGCAGCATGAACACTCTGAGGAAAAGAAAGGGTGGAAAAACATTAGAATCTTCATTAATAGCTTTGAGGTCAGCAATGATGTTAAGCACTGTAAAAAGTAGCAGTAAAAAGTTGATCCTAATATATGTTTGTCTAATGTTGTCTAATGTTTGTTGTCTTTTCTCATATATTTTTTTTCGTGTTGGCACTTTATGTACACTGGAAGCTTCTGTAGCCAAACCAATTTCCTTGCGTGTGTAAAGCACACTTGGTAATAAAACTGAATCTGATATATTAAAATCTAACAGTGCTGGCCTTAACTCTTTGCTCGATTTATGTATATTAAGCATTTCAAATTTATTAGACTTAAATATTACATTTGCCAAGAAAAAAAAAGTTTTAGTACTGAAAATTGTATCGCAATGCAAGATTGAATTTGAAATTCCACTTTGTACAATGTGATAGCTAAAGTGCTAAACAAACAAATATAAAACATAAAAAAAAACACTGTCAAGATAAATCTGTGCATTACATCTTAATAGTATAAGTGCAAAAGACCTGCCACTTGTTCGGAATTCTGCAATTAGCCTGTTTAACTGAACAATATTTTAAATCTCCATGATAATGTTTAATTGTATTATTTACTTATTAAAAGCAATAAGGTTAACTGTTAAGATGTATTTTTTTAATTTTAAAATGAAATATTTCAAATATAATTGAAAATATATATATATATTAATTTAAAATGAAGTGCATTTACCTATCTGTTTGCAGACACACACACACACACACACATACACTTGAAATGAAATAGCTAAAAGTCACCATAAAACGGAATTTAAGATTTTAATTTCCACTAAATAATTTTTAATATTATTAATTTTTAATAATTTGCTTAATTTTATTATAAATTTAAGAATTTTAAGTAATTTCAAGTCATTAAAAAAACATTTACTATTAAAAAAAATCCACTTGACACCTCAAATTACCCTCTTATTTAGATCTTTTATTTTCTTTTATACATTTTTTTACTTTCTGTCTTTTTATTACTATTACCATTAATAAAAAATTATATTAATAATAGTAATAGTAATAATAACAATCAACAATATTAATAATTAATATTAGAGTGATTTCTGAAGGATCATGTGAATCTGAAGACTAGAGTAATGAAGCTGTAAACTCATCATTAAAATCACTGGAATAAATTAAACAATATTAAATTAAATTTAATTATAAACTACTTTTGAAAAATTATTTTATAGTGCAATAACATTTCATAATTTTACAATTTGTACTGTATTTTTGATTAAATAATGTGTGAGCAGGAGAAGCTATTTTAAAACATTTAAAAATCCTACTGACCCCAAACTTAGTGTAGTGTAAGTTGAGATGACTAGAAAAGTGTATTTGTTTCAAAGAATTAGGGCAGCAATAATCTTTTTTAGAGTGTAGTGCTACCTGTCCTGAGGGAAGATGAGCAGCTGCTCAGAGTTATAGAGCTCTTGCAGGACGTTGGACAGGAACTGGCCCCACCACCTCTCTCCTCCACACAGCTGCACCAGCAGAAGACCCGCATGCAGACGAATCTTAGGTGTCCCACTGATGCACAGCTGCTTAAAGAGCTCCTCGCACGCCTGAGCATGAAATGTGTTCTGCAAAACTGAGGGCACAGAGTTGCCTGAGGAAGAGAGAAGAAAATAATATTCACATTTTAGATTTAGAATAAGCTGAATTGGGATTTAAGTTTTAAATAAAAAATTTTTTAAACAGTGTATTGAAGCGTGACCGTCTCCCTCACCATTACAGGAGTGCAGCAGGCTGAGTAGTGTATCCAGTAGATATCTGATGATGGTGCGGAGCTGCTCGGTAGAAGAGTTCTGAACCAGCTCTCGGGGGTCGTAGTTTTCAGGTAGGTGTTTTCGAGTGGCTCCCAGACACACGCGCAGCCTCTGGACAGCGTGGTGGGCCAGGTTGAGCTGCAGCTGGAGCTGAATGCAGTCTTGGTAAGCGGAGAAGACGCGGGAGTCCTCCTCAACAGCTTTATCAGGCTTACGCAAGAAATACTGTGCATTATTAGCACTGTTAAGAGGTGGCAGGTCGATGTTCTGAAGTAACGTCTCAAGCCGATGGCAGGCCAGATTATACCTACACGAAAGATCAGTGCTTAGATTAGTATCAATTCTGCTTAAATGTGCTAAATAAATTCCAGGAAAAAGCAAAAAACTTTCATGTCGGTAAGATTTTAATGATTTTGAAAGGCTGGATTAGGAGCATGCACACTGAGCATGTTTTTCTATTCTAATGAGCTACTTTTCCATTGTTTTTCTATATAAATGTGCTTGATGGATGTGTGTCAATGGTACATTTGCGTCTCATGTCTTTTAAAGCACCTCACATACGAGTTCTGCGTTTTTAAGATGCGTCATGTTAAAAGAATGATAACTTTTACACATATTGACGCTCAAAGTCAAACTCAATTTAGTGGACCAGACGATCTCGAAGGTAACTAAAGTATTGCAAGCTTCAGTTTACAGTAGTAAGTTAAAAGACAACTGGTTTATGCATCTCACATGGTTTAGATGTGTTCTGTGTTAACTCTTCAGTGTCACATAATGATCTTCTAACATAATATTTAAAAAAAAAAAAAACTGAAAAACCATTGCAATATGCTGATTTGGTGCTTAATAAATATCTCTAATATTATCAGTGTACAAACAACTGTTAATATTTTTGCAGAAAGCCAGATCCATTTTAGAAAAATTATTTGACGTTTAACCTGAAAAAAACCTTCAAGTTTTGAAAAGATTTGGGGAGAATTTATTGTATACATAAATAATTTAGATGTTACAATGATGGAAAGTGATGATGTGATGATGCGATTAACGGTTCTTTACCCTTTTGTACTCATGTTTATTACTATAGTTATTCAATTTATGTATTGTTTTGTTATTGTTCTGTATTTATTTACTTCTTTTTTTCCCCCTTTTTTTCACATAGAGGGCCCTATCATACACCCGGCGCAATAAGGCGCAAGACATGTTTGCCCCAACGTGTTGCTATTTTCAGACCAGCGCAACCTTAATTTTCCTATTTTCCAGCTCGTTGTTTAAATAGCAAATCAATTTGCACCACTTTGTGGACTCATGGGTGTTCCGGTCCATAAAGGAGGTGTGTTAAGGCACATTGTTGGCTAAAATACTAAAACAGACTGCAATTTTTTCAGTTTATTCATGACAATTTGCTTTTGTAAAATGTTGTTATTATTAGTATTACTTAATAAATGCTTTATTATTTATATTTGTTTTATTAAAAACAACTGTAGATTTGTACACCTGTCAGGTTTTGGACCAAATGGGGCATAGCACGTGTGTTTGAATATAACTTACTTTTGTGACCACACTTCGTTATTTTTGTTAATTTAATCGCTTGCTGGAAAGTAGAACTTAATTAGAAATAGTTTTGAAACCAATCTTTGCGCTTAATAAATAAAATTAATCATGTAGGCTATTGGATATCTGTGCGTACAACACTGTTTCCTTATCCACGAAAGAGAGAAAGAGTAAGTGAAAGTAAAGGCCTTTATTCTTTATTCTTTTGTGAATTGATGTGATTCTGTAAATTTCATATCTGAAAATAATAAATATATTAATAAAAAAAGAAAATTGATGAATATCATAACATAACATTTATATGTCATGTTTGTAATGACAACATTAACAATATCTTTTTGACCAATTTATTATATTCTTGATTAAAAACACTGATTTCTTGAAAAAAAAAAGAAAGAAAGAAATGTTTTAAATGGTTTTGTACATGAACAGCAGGAGCTCACTTAATTGTGCTTTCCTGCAGCTTCACTAACCTGCATTGAATGTCTTCCTGTAATGCTACCATCATTGATAAATGTTGATCCAGATCCGGTTGACCGGCAGCTTCGCTTTCTCCCCTCAGAGGATCATGCATCAGCTTAAGTTCACTTTCCCATGGCAGGATGTAGGTGTGGCCATAATAGAAACCCAGTGGGATTTTAGCCCGGGCATTAGTGCTGCCATATCGACCAATCACAGTGATCTGTGGAGGAGCAGAGAGTGAGTGACAGCGACTTACCTCTTAAAAAGTCAGCTATGTATCCTTTTCACATTCTACTACAACAATCGTATAAAAACCTTCATGAATCTGCAGACAGGAGGGGGCAGCAAGTCATGCAGAATCAGAGAATGTGTGCTGATATCTGTGGCGACTACGAGTCTCCGCCCATCCACTTCCTCCCCAAGAGTCCAAATGTCAATGGAAAGTGAGGCCAAGTCTGCACATGTGGGGATCAGTGCATCCGTGAGCAACACCGGCCGGCCGAAATCTAGAGTCACAAACCGCCTTGCACCTACAGATAAATAACATTCATTAATTGTTAATAAACTGATTTGAAGCCATTCTTGTAATCTCTGAAGCCCCTCAGTCGACTTCGGACTGCTAATTGACAACAAGACCTGATATGAAGTACCTGAATGCATTCTCTCAATTATTATGGACTGGTGTGGTGGAGGCTGGAGAAAGTGGGAAGCCTGTGAGATTGCTAATGCCAGGCCACTTCCCATGGGGTTCTGCAATGACAACACAATCACATTAGCTGAACACTACCCATGTCTGATATAGAATATAATGTAAACAAACAACACACAGACCCTGAAAGTAAAGTAAGCTTTATTTACACCATTTTACCCACTTCTACACAAATGTGTAAAAATTGATTTTAGACTATTTTTCATTGATAAAAGAGGATTGAACATTGCTAAATAATAATGATTTAAAGATATAATACACACACTGGGTATATACAGGAATCAGAGAGTGAAATTCAATACATTTGAAGACCTTTTTTAAGACCCTCCATGCATTTTAAAACATTATTGCCACTTAAGGTTTCAACTGGTGACATATATACATAAATTTGTTAACAATATTTTAGATTGTGAAGAATCTGTACATATTTTATATTTTTGTATGTTACTGTATGTTATATTAAGAAGAAACCAATAAAAAAAAAAAAAAAGAATTCATTTGAAAAAAAGTAAATAACTTGCTGTATATTTACCAATCACAGATTGTAAAAATCACCTATAAGGATACTGAACTTCCTTTTTCATGGCCGACTGCCATTTTCCTAGTCATATTTTAGAAATTCAGAAAACAGAAAAAAAAAAAATCTAGGTTCTCCATCCTATGCTGATTAAAAATAATTAAATATTATGATGTAAAAAAACAATCCGTTTTTGTGAAATTAGGCTACATAAAGCATACCTTTACCTAAACTGAAGCGTTAAGGCTGATTTATACTTCCGTGTTAAGCGCACGGTGTTAAACGCTGACGCGCACCTCTCAAAAACATGCAACTACACATTGCAACGACATGTAGCGCAAGCTCTGTGATTGATCAGCTTGGTAGTGCTGACGAGTGTGGGCAGAGGTGAGAGCCACGTGAGCCCGATGGAGCGAGTGTTTACAACTGTTAAGTCCTGTGATGAAGCTCCAGTTGGAAACTATTGTTTTGCGTTTACCTTATGATTAAAGTTGTTGCACGTCTGCCGATTCCCGCCTCAAAATGAGTGAGTTTGAGTCACTTGCACGTTAAGGTAGCGTTCAGAAAAAACAAAACACTAGCGAATAAACTCGATACAGAGGAACATAAACACCTACTGCCAGCTAGTGTTTCTGAAGTGTTATTGCAGAGCAACACAAACAGCGCACAGAAGTATAAATGCACGGCTACGTGTATTGCATCCGCCGTGGGTCACGCCGATCACTCGACGCAGAAGCATAAACCAGGTTTTATTCATATAATGAATAAAAATGCTATTTGACAACCTTCCACCAGGAGGCGCCTATAGACCTGAAGGAATAACGGTGTTGCCTTGGTTACTGCAGTAAACAAAAGAGTGATGTCAAATCCAGCGAGAGCAGGACTTTAGCAATTTCATAAACTACACAGCACACCGATATTTGCAGATTAAATTCAGGCAAACTATACGTTACATAATCAAAAGTATACTAAATTTAATACCTAGTAAAATTGCATTTATGACTTAATAATACTTTTTAAGGGCCTAAATTTCTCTAAATTGATTAATCAACTTTTAATACTTTAAGACCCCGTGGACACCCTGACACAGAAATAAAATAGTTTCCAACATCCTAAAAAATTTATTTATTTTTTTTAAAGACTCAAATAAATAGAAGGCAAGTAAATAACAGCAGAATTTTTCCGGAGGTTTTTCAGGACTTACGGGTTTCGCTTTCTGGCTGTTTTTATTCTGTGCTGAAAGGTTTACAGGTGGAGGATCAATGACAGATCCTGGGAAGAGCTGAGCCAGTTCCACACTAATGGCCGCCGACACTGCTTCATTGGGCGGGGTGAGAGGTGGCGTCATGAACAGCGGGGTGGTTTTAGGGGTGGGTGGGATGACGTCTGACGGGTGGATAAAAAAGCCTGGGGCTGAGGATGGGTTGGATGGCACAGAGTTGACGACGCCTGATGCTGCGGTGGCTGCTGCTGAGGTGGTCTGGTGAAGTTTGGCCTCCAGCTTGGCCTTCTGTTTCATAGTACAATCAATTAAATAAACTCACAACTAGATGGAAAACAAATCAACATTACAATTAATCAAGAATGTGACCTGTTGCTGGAGTTTTAGAAGCTGTTGCTGCTTCTCCTGAAGAACTTGAAGCTGCTGTTCGGCGGACACCATGGCGTGAGACAGAGACTGTAGGGCCACCTGTGCAGCCGAGCTCAGAGCCGTGGAGGCCTCGCCAACAGACCCAGCAGACAGCCCTGTCACTGTGGGCGTCACACCAAATGTGCTCACTGGAAGAAAAAAAATAGTACAGGGGTATAGAAACTATTTTATCACTAAATATGTGGATCTTCTTAGAAAAGAATCAAATTTGCTGAATTGTGGTTTGGCTTCTTAGTACAAAGAAAACAATTCAGCTAATTTGACCATACCTTAAACGTGTGGTCCATGATGACATGGTTGGTTTTAATATAAACAAGATAAGAGAAAGAGGAAAATGGGATATGTACCGGTGAACATACTTGCATCATCCCTCTCCACTCTGGTGCCGTCACTAGTGGAGACGCAAGTAAAGTGCAGAGGTTCAACTTCCAGCAGGCCGGTCAGAGCAGTGAAACTGCCCTCTGCCGCCCCGCTGCTGTTCACCTTTCCATTACCTGACATTAGACACAAAAACAAATGTGTGTGTCATTATAGTTTATTGACAAATGAAAGTGTTTAAGGGGGGAGAATGTTCTGCCGTACCTGAGAGAATATCGGATAGGTCGATTTCATCCGACTGGACCCCAATGCCACTGCTGAAGGCATTCTTACAGGAAGACCCGCTCACCTCCAGGTCAAACAGTACTGGGTCAAAAGGAGACCCATACAGACCGTATCTGAAGAGAGATGACCATCACAAAAATCATGAAAATTCCTAAAACAATCACCTCTATGGGTTTAGAAGAATGTGTTTGTGTATGCCTCAGAATGAAGCAGATTGGCTGACCTGGTTTGCAACAGCGCTTCCAGTGGAGTCAGACGGTCCTGCAGCTGCCGAGAGACAGCAGTGAGCAGAGAGGCGCAAGCGGTACTGCAGCCGGCCAAGTCCTCATCTTTCACATAATTTAACAGGACAAAGTACCAGAACACAGATCCTGAGAGAAAAAGACAGACAGTCTTTTAGCATGTTCAATATATCTCTTGGGTCAATAATTTTTAGTTTTTCTTTAAGGAAGGATTCCTTTAGTTGAAGTTTACTTTTTTAAAATTAAAGAAGACTGACAAATTTGCTTAATGGTTGACAGTGGTTTTTATTTATTTATTTAATGGTGAACATAAGACATTTTACTAAATCACTGAAATTCCAAATTCCTTAAAGATTTGGACATAATGTAATGATTTTAATAGTTGCGTTATAAAAAAATAAACAGTAAAAAAGTAAATGACAATAGAAACATTATAAATCACCTCCTGTGGCAGCAGCAGGCAAATAAGGCATATTATCCAAAAGCGCTTTAAACAGAGCCTGGCCAAAACCCTGCTGACCAGGGTCTCCTTTACCAGTACTGAAACAGAAGAGACATTCATCCATTAAACTTAATGATCGTAACATGTTTACTAGTAAAATAGTTCTCCACCGAGACTGAAGAACAGAAAAAAACACACAGACTCCAAACTCACCTAATACAAAGTGCAAGAAAGCGAGAGCATTTGTGAGCTATACTGCGCCCGGCCTCGAAGAAGCATGCCCTGATGATTTCCGTCAGACGTCTCCTGGTTTTGGTCAAAAGCCCCTCTTTCCCCTCTCTCAAACTTAAGGACAACAGATTATAAAGTTCTTAGAAAAAGAGGAATAAAACAAAAGCCTAAGACTTAAAACACTGAGTTGGAATCGCACCTGCATGGTCCATTGGAGTAAACTCCTGCCAGCCAGCAGAGGATGTCCAAGATGAGACTCTGACAGTGTTCAGAGCTCTGGCCATCTTCTCCACGCTTACACAAACCTCTTAGCAGCTTTTCATGGAGCTCAGGAAACTGAAGCATTGCACAGCGTTGCACTCTGGGAAATATAAGCAGAGACAGAAAGCACATTTAGACGCAATTTTGCAGTTCTTTGAAAGATTTAAACAAAAGTCTGCATGAAGATGAAGTTGCTGAGACTTTTGTTCTAATATGTTGATGTACTTCTACTGAAAGTATATATCGGTAAGGGGACAGGGCTTTCTTTGTGCACATCATTCGCTCGTAGCAAACTAATGGAGACTGATGCACCAGATATTTTGTTAGAAACACTCATATGCTTTACATGTTTGTTTCTCTGTTTATGTTCTCTGTTTAACTGCTATTTTCATTTATAGCACTTCATTTTCAAATTGCAATTTAAATACACTAGGAGGCCTCTATAGATTGTGCAACGCTATCGATGTGATCCAAGATCTGTGACGAGATAATGTCAGCCATAGAGCACTTCTAGAGGTATCCATATTCCAGGCCGTATCCTGAGCTGATGCTGCAGCGGTCATGGAAGAGCGGAGAGCATGAGACTGATTCCTATAAGACCCCAGTGACAGACGAGTCTCCTTATTGATACCATACGCCTGTCTGAACACCCGCCGGTGACCCACTCACCTGCAGCTTCTCCACGATAGACGTCCAGCGTTCTCCAGCCTCCAGTGTCTAGATAGCAGCTGCGCACAAAAAGGTTGGCCCGAGGAGAAACGGTCTTGCCCAACTGAGCCTGTTTTTTCCTTGAGGTTTTTTCCTTTAATTTCGTCAATTGATGAAGTTTCTTACCACTATTTGCTCTTCAGAGTTCGGACTTTCAGCAGTGACAATTAAACTACATTGATCTGAACTAAACTGAACTTTAACTCTGAAAACTGGACTGACACAGTTTCAATTTACTAGAACTTCTATGTAAGCTGCTTTGACACAATCTACATTGTAAAAGCGCTATAGAAATAAAGATGAACTGAATCAAACTGATGTCAGAAGAGCAAAAGTAAATGGATAAGTAAAAACTTTTTTTTTCCCAGAGGAAAAACTTGCACAGATGAATTATTTACCTGAAAAACAACGAAGTGCGCTAGAAAAAAATAAATATTTAAGTTTTGATTTCACATACATCATATCATTTGTTTTATTTATTGCCATATTAACAACAACTATTTTATGTCTTAATTAATAAATATACGATTAAAAAACAAAAACAAGTCAATACATAAATTAGATACAATTTTTAACATTAATATGTGATATAAATTCTAAATATTTTCCTTGAATGAGTTCATTGCATAAAGAAGCCATCTGCAGTCATTAAAATCAGGACAGTCCAATAGAATGTGCTTTACAGTTATAGGAATTTAGCATAAACCAATTAGGACTTCACACAGACTTTAAAAGCACAGTATCTGACACTAAATACATTTAAAATGTTACTGAATATTTCTATGATGTCTATGAATTTTTGAACTTTTGATTAATCAAAGAAGACTAAAAGAAAAATGTAATGTTTCCCCAAAAAACATTAAGCAGCAGAAGCGTTTTCAACAATGATGATAAGAAATATTTTCTGAAAATGATTTCTGAAGGAACATGTGACAAGACTGAAGTAATGGTTTAAATAAAAAATAAAAAAATCAGCTTTGTCATCACTGGAAATTAATAAAGATTTAAATAGTAGAGCATTATTAAGGCGAGCATAAAGAACATTTAAAATCCAAACTCCAACATTTAAATGTTAGCATACAGTGTTTACTTGCATCCCTTACCGTTCTTTGGGTACAGATGTTTTCTTAAATCTCCTGATTGTGATGGACACTTCTTGGAGCAAGTCACAGCCACGCAAGTTGTCAGGCTTTTTAGGCACAGATTGAGGATCTGCTTTAGACGTGGAGGCCTTTTCCTAATAAAAATAAAATAAAAATAAATAAAAAAAAACGCATTAAATGTTGGTGGTGTTCTTCAATGGCTTTTTTATTCCTACATCAAATAAAGACTTTTAGGAAGTAATGCAACTATACAGCCACTAGAGGTCTCTCCCACCAACCATTACATAAATGCATGGCATCACTGTTGTAGAAGTGTTTTGAAATTACTCAAATGAACAAGCTACAACTTAAAATGGCACAAAAGTCAATTTAGAAAAGTCAGTGTGTGTGCTCTACCTTAGTCGCCTGAGCCCTTTGTAGCAGGGATGAGAGTGAGTGAGCTTTACTACTTTGTGGTTTGGCTGAGGGCATCCGCACCACCGGCCTCAAGCCCTCATCCAGACCCTTATCACTCACTGCTTTAATGTGCACCAGGAATGAGCGATATTTTCCCCCTGCCATGCCTAGATAAGAGAATAACAAAGGGTGAAAAAAAATTACAAAAACTTTTCATTTGCTGTAAATACAAAAAGAGATTACAACGGAATCCAAAGGTGTTTTTGATGTTTGCCAAAATATAGAATTAAATAAAATACTTTATTTTTTTTAAACCTGGAGTTTCTTTCCGAATTCAAACGTTCATCATTTACTCTTCCTCGTGTTGATGCAAAACAATAACCATTTCATTCATCTTCAGAACACAAACTAACTTTAATACATTATAAAAAAGTGCAAGCCCTTGGAAAGTGTATGTGATTAAAAACATTCACTTTACTATCAATATAAATCAAGAGGTTTAACTCTAACAACTTGAATTTTACTCACAACTCAAAAATATTAATTCAGGGTTCCCACTTTGTCACAAACAGCAGATTCAAGCACTTTTTAAAGCACCATTATTTCAAACAAAGCACATTATTTAAGTCCTCCAGCTTATGTAGCACCATGTCAGTCCTTACTGTACTTAACATTTCACTTAAACTTAATATATACATTAAAATGTCTGAGTAATGATGTCGTTTTTAAAGTCACGTTTAAAGAACTTTAGTTAAACTTAAGTTCAATACTGAAAATACTCAAAGGTGGTATCTGAAATATTGATAAAATGCACATTATTTGTCAGTGTTTTTTATAAGATTTTTATTTAAGATGTTTAAATTTAAGAATTTTTCATTTTTTAGTTCTGTTTTTGACAGCGGCACAGTTCAATTGCTGAAATAACACCATAAACAAATTTGATTTAGATTTTAATTCAACCACTATCAATAATCTATGTTTGTTTTTAAGTACTTCCCAGGCCTTGTGTTTATGTTTGAAATTCAAGTACTTTCAAGAAGCTTGGGAATCCTGTTAATATAAATATAAGCTTAACCATACTCAGATGAATGCATTTCCTTATAGATTTGACACAAATATAAGTAAACAATCAATTAGAAGGACTGTAGGATTTTTATATTGGGAAACTTTGGTATTTTGTGTGTCTAGCAAATATGGCATTTTTTTTTTCTTCAGTACAATATTTCACGCAGCTCTGCATTTGTTTATATTTGTGTTTTGTTACTGGCAATCTGCTGGCACACTGCAGAATGGGTGGGAGCAGATGCTATAAATGGCTAGTGATGACTACTCAAGCGAACCTTTGAGGAGTTTGGGACTTGTAAGACTCAGCATCCCTGCGTGTCCAGACAGATCCAGTCCGCTGGACAACCACACCGGCCCACACAAGATATCATCTTTGTGCTCCTGCAGGAATGGACACAGCCGGTAACCTGAGAGAGATAGAGATATATTCTTAGAAAGTGCTGACAGATAGAACAGGCACATGTTTTCAAGGGAATAACATGACTTAATCGCAAACTTTATCCAGATTTTTTATTATGCAAATAAGACTAAATGTAAAATTGTCAGATTTGCTAAGAAGTTAGTTGAGAACAACCATTGAGTCTCTTACCGGGCGATTCCTCAATGTCCATGAATTGGATGTCCTCTGAGAAATCGTGCAGGTGTGGCTGTCCATTTTTCTCTCCATTTGAGTGCAGGACATGAGACAATGGAAAGACGATCTGCCTGTCCACTGCAGTCTCTGCAGAAAAAAAAATTATTCAGTTAGGAAAACAAATTCAAGATGCACAAACATTCTCACATTGTTTCTCAACAGTAAAAATTGCGCAAAACTCAAAATTGGCTCTCAATTTACTCAATCTCAGAACACCCAATAAATTGATCTTTTTTTTCCTCCAGTGAAACATTAAGAAAAAGATTACAAAGAGCACCTGTTTGGACAGAACTGGGTGTATGTATACGGTGTTCACTGTTATATTGGAGTGATAGAAACACAACAAGTCTTTTTTTTATTTACTTTTATGATATTTTATTTTAAAATAGGCTCCAAGTTCCAGTAATTTTGAGGCCAGAGCAATGTGACGTAGGAGTGCGGTTTTCGCCACCCACCGAATTGATGGACAGGTGTCCATACATGTATACACATGTCCACAGAACATTTTTTGCCAAGAAACTGGCATTAAAACATATGTTAAAAGTCTCTGTGATCTCTGTGTGGACACTGTGATTGGTTTTTAAAACAATGTTTGTAATAAAGACAGTAAAATCAGTCAATCAAATGTAAATCTTAACCACTATAATTACCACAGCTGCATGGTGTCAGTGAACGTGCATATGTGTGTGTGCTGCAAACAGCATTTGTGTGTGACTCATCGTTTCAGAAAGGCTTGAATAGACTCCACAACAAATACATCAAATAAACTTACTAGCTATTTTTTGCCTAGTGACCTTATTTCAGCTCAAATCATTTCATGTCTGTCTCTGTCACTGACGGCTGCTTTTCTGATGTAACGCACATTGGAGCGGTGGGCAGGGAGAAGCAGCTCATTTTGATTAAAGCCACAGGCTACAAAACAGCTACACTGTACTCAGATACCAAAATAGGTAGATTCTACATTATATAATAAATAATCTGATGGGTATTTTGAGCTAAAACTTTAGACACATTCTGGAGACACCAAAGTCTCATTTTACATCTTGTAAAAGAGGTAAAATAGGTCCCTTTAATATAAGCATGGTCATTGGCAAAACAAATAAGGCCTGTGGCTTCAGAATAGACATTGAGGTCTTATAAAGCATAAGTACTCGCCTGTGCAAGAAATTGAACATTGCTTAAAACATTATTATCAACAGTTTGTATTAATTTTCTTTTGCCTACATTTGTTTCTCTTTAACTCTCAAAGTGATCAGGTTATCATTAACATGCATTTTATGAATGCGGAAGACAACATTTTCAGCTACAATGTTGTTCCACTGAACAAAAAACCCCTCACATGCATGTCCTGAAATAAACTAAGACCAAATGTTCATTTTTGGGTGAACTATCCCTTTAAGAGTTGAATATCTGTTCTTGAACTCACCGTTAACTTTGCCCAGACCTGGCGCTTTGTTTTTCAGCAGTGTGACCTGGATTTGTGGGATGTTAGTAATACTGCTGTTCAGCACAAACTTAAAGTCCACATGTCCTACCATGCAGGCTTTAGGCAGGACAAGCTCAAACACATGCTCATCCCAACTGGAGCTAGTAAGAGAAAGAGCAGTATTTCACCTGATATGCAAAAATAAACACTACGAAAGCTACTAATTTCCCCTTCAGAAATACTGACATATATATCATGAGGGGTTTTATATGAATGCATACCTGTCACTCTGGAGTTTCCATGTGCGCGTGTGCTGCGCTGCGTCACCATGGTGCTGTTGGTGAAGGTGTTGCGGGTGCCGCCTTTGCTGCTGTTCCTGCTGAACCTCCACCCAGCAAGGGGGCACGGTTGCTGAGAAGCGTGGCGTGAGCGTTTCAAAACGTGTTAGTTCCACCAGAGAGGAAAGCGTCTCTACGCTCAATGTCTGGTCCACCAAGAGGTCAACTCCTGCCAACAGACACATGACTTACTGTGCTGTACATTTCCTCGGTTATAAGACAAACCATTTTACTATTCGTATGATTTACAAAGAAGCCATATGACACAATGAACAAAGAACCTAGAGAACAAATTCTAAGAAAACAGACTGTGCATCAGCAGTTTTAAGCTCAATTCAGCATGACCAAATGATTTCTTAGAGCTTTTATGTGATGTAGTTGAAGAGTCAAGAGAAGTAAACCATCAGTTTAATCTGTTATTTTGGACAGACATGCACATAAAAATTTGAAAACAATGCCCTTCCATGTGTTGCTCACCTGTGATACCAGGGCTCGAAGGATTTGATGTAGGTTTTGCTCCATCCAGTAGCTGATCCGCCCTATTAGACAGGGGTCCGTCGACAAAAATGTCGGCGTCATCAATATCATCACACACACCTCCAATTTGAAGGAAATGAAGCTCTCCACCTTCAAAGTTTAAAGAAGCAAGAAGTAACCAAGTGTTCTACCATCAGAAATAAACCTTAACCGTCTTTAACAACCTCACGATTTGAACATTCATATTCACTTTAACACATGTATCTGGGGAAAAGGTCACATGGTTAATTGCAAATAAGTCTCAGTTAAAATGATGCCTGTCTAAATAAAAATGACTGTAAAATAAATAGTGACTAAACAGAAAATGAAAGTAAAGACAGGGTGGAATTCCCCTACCCTCCCTTAAAAACACACTCAGATTTCCTTCATTAGCCACATATTTCAGTTGATTGAATGATAAAGGCTGATGATATAACAGGGCAGTGCAAGAGATCTGGATTCTGCACTGAATTATGTTTAACTGAGCAAATCAAAAGATGAACATGTATCATAAAATAAGCAGAGTGGACAAACACACTACATCTCAAATCCCCCAAGGTCAATTCTCAGTGATGCCAGTGTCACATGCTAGAGTAAGAGAGAGTAAGTGTGCCCACTACAGTTACTGAGAACCTAACTGGTTACAATAGTGATGGGCTGTGTGGGCAGCAAATAGGCATGGGCCAATATAAGATTCTGACGGTATGATAACCTTGGATAAAAATAAAACGGTTTCAAGGTATTGGGATTATTGCTCTAATTTATATTCTTTTTAAATGTCTGGGTAAAAAAAAATTCCCCTTAGAACACAATATATTCTATTTTGAGAAACATTTAATATATTTTGGAGCAGTAAACATGTCAGGATAAATAATTCAAATGAATCACTGACTTCTGCGGTCTTCATTTGTTTCTAAAACACTGATTAGTTTACAATTTAAAATGGCATCTTTGGATATCTTTTCATCTGGAGATTTTGTTGTACAACAAAAAAGGTAAATAAAAAATCTTACATATAAGGTAGGAATGGTATAGCAGAATTTTTTTGCGGTTTTAAAACCTTGACTATTCCAAACCACGGTATACCTTGAAAACGGTTATCGTCCCATGCCTAGCAGCAAACTAAACTGAAAGAAACCATGAATCTCCATACCTTACAGGGCTCGAAATTGCGACTGTTTTGGTCACATATGCGCCCGAAATTTTATTTATGCGACCTCAAAATATATTTGGGAGCATTTGTGTGAACGCATAAAATTGGTGCCGTGCGACCGGTTTTAACTGCAAAATGTTCAGATTTAGGAGACATTCACGCAGTGTGCATCTTAGCACCTGAAACGCCAAACAGCGCTCAGGAATAGTTTAAAACTGTTGTCATGTCAACTTGCTGCAGTAAACAAAGCCTACAATGCTTGCCCCGCCTTCAAGCTCTTCAGATTAGCCCACTGCGCTACAACTGAATGCGAACGGATTGGTTAATATCAGCTCTTCAGATGACAGGGAGAGCTACAACTGCGAACATGTAAAGCACTGAAGATAAGAGAATGAAAACAACACTGACAGATTTTGTTTTAGAAACCACCTAAAGTTACAAATAATGGCACGTCTTTTCAGTGATCATGTGGTGAATGTTAATCCATCGTTTACACTTTTTGAAGAGTGGATAAAAGACTTCCATTGGGTTAAAGTCTGCTATGAAAATGACTAAAGCATTGACCTTGAAGCCGGTGTGACGGAGTTTGCAGGTGACAGCGTTTGCCACATCTACACATTTTAAGTGCAAGAGTTCTGTTTAATCCTTCATTTAATTGTCACGATGCTGTCAGCTGTCCAGGCGGCAGCTATTTGTAAAATGTAACACAGCATACTCCATCGCAAAAAGAGCATGCGTTCACTAAGATTAAACTAGTATTGCAGCTCATGAAAAAAATGTTATTGCTATTAAGATGACGTTTGCAAATAATAAGCTATATGTCAGTATTATCTGTGCATCGGACACCACCCGTGAGAACAGCACAGTTATTACTGTTAACTAAGCTTCATTCATGTCAAGCAGCGCATGCAGGGCCAGTGGGCGCCTGCAGATGTCGTTTTGTTTGTTTGTTAGATTGTTTAGTGTTGATTTCAAATGCAGTGAATCTGTTAATATAACATTAAAACATGTAATAACAGTGCTAATAATTAGTGGGTGCGACTAAATTTTGGCTGGTGCGACAAAATTTTTAAAGTTGGGAGCACCAGTGCTACCAAGCAAAAAGGTTAATTTCGAGCCCTGCCTTATTATACCTTATAACCTTGTTGTAAACCAAACATGTGTGCTGAATCACAAATGAATAGACCAAAATGCTGTACAATGACTCACCTTTTGTGCAGGCACACAGACGGTCGGTGCCTGAGCAGTAGGTAACAGAGACGAAGGGGTCCACCTCCTCTGTCCCCTCTTTCTTCGCTGGCTCGACTTTGGCTAAAACCTCTAAGTTGGATAAGTCCAGAATCATGATGTAACCTGCCTGTGTAGTCACCACCAGGTGTCCTAGTCCAGCCACCTCTCCTCTCTTCTCCTTCCCAGTGGCTGACCCCAAGCTTGCACCAGCTGTTATTGTGGATGCCACTGTCCCCGTGCCATTTTTAAGCCCTGAAGGTGTCGACTCCTCAGACGTTTCCTCTCCATCATCCTCTCTGCCATCCAGCACATCTGGTGGCAGGAGGAGGAGAGACGTGACAGCGTCCCGTGGGTCCCGAATCTGCTGCACCTTCACAGGTTCCTCCTCTAGGGTCACAATGCGAGTGGAATAATTCAACTTGTAGAGTGCAAGGTATCCACCACCACCACTGCCCCCTATAGGTCTGGAAGTATGGGGCTGTTGCTGATCAGCAGGGGGCAAGATGAGAGGGGTCTGCGGAGGAGAGGTGCCCGTGTGGGGATCATGACCATTGGCCAATGTCTGTCCTTTGCGATGGCCACAGAGAGCCGAGTGCAAGCGGTTGAGGGTGTTTAACACCTCCACCTGATTGATAGCGCTAAGAGACTCTACAGAGCATGGCTGAAGACCAACTAACAAGTGTAAGCCATCACTGCATGGTGTGATAGAGTCTACATACAGATTTTCTTCTTCCAGTGCTTTCGGCAACCGCAAACACTGCACTAAAGAGCCTGGCCGTGGAGCCATCGAGCTCCACTTTTCACCATCCAGAGGTCCAAGTCCAGCAGCTGCATCTGCAAACTGCTGAATGTAAGTGATGGGAGGGTCCTGCAGCAGCAGCTGCTCATGTGAGTCAAACTCCATCTCTATAATCTGCGGGACGGTGAAGCCCTCGTCATGAAGCCCTTTGCTCATCAGGTTGTTCATCTGGGTGAACACCTTTCCTGAAGACTTCTCATCTGCTTCCTTGATACTGTACAGGAGTAGAACAGGCATAGTCCTATGCACAGGGGCGGCTGGTGGTAAGTTCGGGGAGCCCAGGTCTGTTGAGGGGTTACAGGACTCAATCTCCATGGGCCCCTGGTCTGGTGCAAGCCCCTCAGGGGCAGCAGTCCTTACCGGGCTATCCATGGAGCGGCGAGATGGAGGAGGACCTAGTGGAGAACTAGCCGCTGACCGGTAGCTTAGCAATCCACCAGCCAGCAGACAGGGGAAGGGAATGTTGTGATGCTCAGCTGGCCTATCCTTAGCTTTATCTGCTTTAGGGGGGCCCAGTGAATGTGGAGGATTGGCCCCCAGCTCCTCCAGGTCTTTAACTGTGTCCTCAAGGACACTGGCCACCACCTCCCACTGCAATTTCTCAGGCTGTTGTAGAACACTGAGAGCTGTGACTCCCAAACTCACCTCCATCGTTTCCTTCTGACCCAATGGGCCTGCACATACAGAAGGGGGGAGAGCTATTAGTAAGATGTTATAGGAGAACAAAAGACCAAGATATAGCAGCCAAATAATAAATAAACACCGTTAATAAATGAAAATAAATGTTTTTACCTGTAACTGACTCTGATCTGGAATGCTCTTCACTGTCTGAGTCCTCTATCTGGTCATCACTAGGTACAAAAACACAAAAAAAATTTTAAATCAAGACATCATTAGTCTTAAGATGACTAACTAAAATGATGTATATGTGGGATCAGAACCTGTCCCCCTCTAGTTTGGGTAAGTCAGAGCAGCATGTGGCCTCCTCTAGCCATGAGAGTGTGGGTCTGCGTGATTCGGTGCCTGTGAGATTTTGCTGTTCGCTCCCAGACAGGATCAATTGCCTAAGGATGGCTGGGTCATACGGGTTCACCTCAAACTTTAAATGCACCTGTAAACATAAAAAACACGTAAATGTACTGAAGAGATTTAGGTGTACAGTTTCTTTCTTACCCCATTTAAAGATAAACAAACCACCTTCATAAGCTTTGAAACATCCCAGATGCAAATCTTCCCCCTTTTGGTTGCTGTTGCAAGAAAATGAGGGCAGCTTCCAAACCCATAGCACACAATTTTATCCGAACCATCTGCACTGGGAAACTGGGCAGGGCTTGTGGCCAAGGTGACGGACAGTGGAACGTTTTGTGTATGCTCTCCTTTCACAAATGGACAGTTAGGCGAATGCCGCTCATGCTCAGACCTAAAGAAACATTTAAATATTAGTGGAATTCTTCATACCAATACAAGAGAGTTCCCTCAGCTTTAGGCATTTGTTAGGGTATGTTTATTTAAATCTTTTTATAGCACCATGATTTTTGCAGTGTCAGTGAGTTTGACATTGCAGGCTATGATTTAATGGGATGCTTCTCACCAGGGTTCATCTGTAGGTTCCCAGCACACCAAACACACACTGCAGGTGAAGCACATGGCCCGGTCATCACCTGTCGATGCGGGCTACAAGAAAAACAAAAGTCACTAGACAGCTAAAAAAGCACAGTT
The DNA here is from genome assembly GCF_903798145.1 of Danio aesculapii. NCBI lineage: Eukaryota > Metazoa > Chordata > Actinopteri > Cypriniformes > Danionidae > Danio > Danio aesculapii. The sequence goes on from NC_079451.1 coordinate 30,033,707, forward strand.
CCAAGTTATTATGTAGCCAACAAAACATTTCAGCAAACTACAACTACAAAGCCAGAAAAAGTCAAAGAATCACACACACTGGCTGTTTTTTGCCATTTTAGATCCTCATTTCCTGTTTTTACTTTTCAGGATGAGTCTTAAATGCAACTTTAATTCATAATTCATCACGTTTTTTCCATTTCTGCTTCACTTCTTAAACTAACAAAATGTCTTTTTGCCATGGCATCCCCCTTTCATCCACAACACAGAGGCACTGTTCTCTCCTCGTTCTGTTCAGTTGGCATGACAACAGGGAACATGGGTGAGAGAAGTAGTGTGGTATCCTTGGTTACCAGCACAGCGCAACCCTTCTTGGCATGCTTGGAGACTCAAAGACAGACAATACATCAGGTACCACAGCATCACAGGGAATTCCCAGAGATCATAGTAAATCCGAAAGCAAAACATTTTGAAAATGTCTATTGCACACATTAATCAACTTGATGATTCATGTCTGTGGTCTGAATGATTTGAAAAATTCTTTTACTATCATTCTTAACACAGTTGGCCTGATTTCACTTTCAAATGGGGATACAATCACGCTTTCAAATTCAGCCAGTGGCCATCATTTACACAGCAAAAAAGAAACCGAAAATGAAGCATAAAAGAAAAGCGGTCCTGAGAAGGTGAAATGAGAGAAGAATCATTGCCATAAGGGATGACACAAACCTGGTGATAAAATCCTGCCTGGGCCATGGGATCAGGCTGAGCCCACCTGTAGCCAGTGTGAGGCCAAGATGTGAATGTTTCTCTCCGGTTGGCTTCACTATACATCAAAGACCTGTAAATAAATCATACAGAAGTAAAAACCAGTACACATCTTCCAATTTAATATAAGTAAAACTTCCTGTAGAAAGGATGAAACATGCTTGCACACACTTAACACACCACAGTGAATACAGGGATTTACAGGAGGTTTGGTCTGGGTAGTTTATTCTTCTTCTTTTTTTTTTACTGAAACAAGCCACAAAACACATCCTACAAATCTCTTGTGAGAAAGTAAATCTGTATGAAAGTAAATCCATATGAAGGTGGGAATGATGATTTCTTCTTCTTCCTGTTTTATGGTGGTTGACAACAAACTTTTTGCAGTGCGTTACAGACACCTCTCGCTCTGGTCGGTGACATTGCAAACCAATTAGGCTAAAATGAGAAAATTGCTTGATGGAAAGATGACCGAGGTAGAAGTGTTATTTCTGAAGCAGGATTCCTTGTGACCATACCTCAAGAAGCACATGGTAAGATGCAATACTGTTAATTTACTGTATATATATATATATATATATATATATATATATATATATATATATATATATATGGATGGATGGATGGATGGATGGATGGATGGATGGATGGATGGATGGATGGATGGATGGATGGATGGATGGATGGATGGATGGATGGATGGATGGATGGATGGATGGATGGATGGATGGATGGATGGATGGATGGATGGATGGATGGATGGACAGTTTACTGTAGTAACAGTTAAAGTATACTATGGTAATTACTATTAGTTCATGATAGTTACTAATGATAGTACACTATGTAGTGTAATTCATTTATGAAGAGAGTTGTAAATATATATCCAATATAATGCTCATTCCTAAATATTTTCCTTTATTATAAATTACTATAGTATTTTAAATGTGTAACACCTGGTTTTATTGGATTTTTTGTTTTTGCTGTTATATACTATAATTTATTTCTGTTTAGTACAGCATATTATTTGCAGTAAATAATGGAACTGAACAATTCTGCCTCACATGTTTCATTGACAATTTTGATGATCACTAAGATATGATTGACTTGGATTTAAGTTGCTTCGATTTAAAAATGAAAATTGCAAAAATAGCTTAGATGTAGCCAAGTTACTTTTCCCAAGTAGCTTTTAGCTTAGCTTGCTACATTTCCAGAGGGTAGCTTTTAGTGTAGTTAAGCTACATTTTGAGTAGCTATTGGCTTAGCTCACTACATTTTTTTAAGTAGCTTGCCGCAACACTGGTACTTGTTTAAAGATGGGCCAAATTACATTTGTTTCTGGGGTTTGAAACAGCAATTGGAACATTTAAAAAAAGTTTGCTCTGTCTGATTAGGCAAACACCTTTGAACTACCATTGATCAGTTGTGATTGCATAAAGGTTAAATGTGACATGCAGTTACCTATCTACAGAGCGTCCGGGTCCAACACCCAGTTCTGGCCTGCCGCTTGGCAAGAGGTAGGAGAGTCTGTCCATGACTGAAGAAGCCACCGACAAGGCTGCCACATTCTGATTCAACTTTTTCAGCTCGTTCACGATGGCATTCGTTACCACCTTCAGCACGTGATGAGGGAGATGGAAGGTCACGGTCGCCCACTGGAAAGAGATCAAACATTTTAATGGTTGAAATATTCAAATGTGAAAAGTATGTAATACCTGCAAAAGCTTGGGCTAGATTCATACTGCAAGGTTTAGCGCTCAAATCAGAAATTTTATAGCTGTTCACATTTGTATTGAATGTGGTATTATATTATAATAAAATATATGGGTCACACTTTACAATAAGGTTTCATTAGTTAATGTATTTACTAATTTTGAACAATACTTGTACAGCATTTATTAATCATAGTTCAACATTTACTAATGCCTTATTAAAAATCCATATTCATGCTTGTTAACATTAGCTAATGCACCATGAGTTAACATGAACTAATAATGAATAACTGTAGTTTCATTAAGTAACATGAACAAATACTGTAAAAAATGCATTGTGCGTTATACAACCTAATACACCCGTAAACAAATACAACCTTATTGTAAAGTGTTTCCAATATATGATCAGATTTCCAGTGTGGTGTTCATGGTCCTAAACTAACCCATATGTGGACAAGAACAACTACGCACAGAACAAATTTGCCAGTTATGTACACAATGTGTTTACCCTATGAGCTGAATAAAGCACATGGTCAGATAATTTAATATTATTATTCCTGATAGTTTTGCAGACAACAATGGTGTATTTTATGATCTATAAATGGTAGTTTTGCTAGTACTAGTGTGCATGTCAATGCCTAAAAACTTAAGGGTGTTTTGCAATTAAAAATACTGATACATTGATCTATAACATGCGTGGTGCACATCTTTTATCTGGCTCAGATCAAGCCCTCACAGGAAAGCAGATTTGAATTTAGCAGCTGATCACTCAACGCTCTAAAAGACCCAATCACACCAGTGTGATCATTTGCTACAGAAAACAGCAAAGACAGGCCACACTGCATTCAAGTTTAAAGAGCAGCCACTGAGAAGAGAATGTTTGGAGTATATGCCAGGGCAAAATAATTGTATTTTTCAATGGAAAATTAAATAAAAGTCGCATGAATCCAGACACATCTGCTCACAGATTTAATACATAAGAAAGCGGAATAAATCAGAATTCAAGCAGTTTGTGAGGGCGAAGCAGTGGCACAGTAGGTATTTCTGTCACCTCACAGCAAGAAGATCGCTGGTTCGAGCCTTGGCTAGGTCAGTTGGCTTTTCTGTGTGGAGTTTGCATGTTCTCCCTGTGTTCCTCCAGGTGCTCCGTTTTCCCCCACAGTCCAAAGACATGTGGTACAGGTGAATTGGGTAGGCTAAATTGTCCATAGTGTATGTGTGTAAATGAGTGTGTACGGATGTTTCCCAGAGATGGGTTGCAGCTGGAAGGGCATCCGCTGCGTAAAACATATGTTGGATAAGTTGGCGGTTCATTCCGCTGTGGCGACCCCGGATTAATAAAGGGACTAAGGTGAAAAGAAAATGAATGAATGAATGAAGCAGTTTGTGCTGTTCACACAGTCATGACAAAAACAGATGAGTCACATATGGCCACCAAACCAGAATTTGGCCACATTTGGCTGCAGTGTGAACATACTCTCCTTCAATACATTTTTTCAAGCTCAACTGCCTAATTTCAGATCAAGGTATCCAAGTATTTTTCTAAATAAGTATTTTTCTGAACAAGTCTAAACAAGCTTGTTCACATCCATAGTGAGTTATTTGAACTTTTGCTCTTATTTTAACTTAAAAAATAAAACATCTGATGTTCAAACAAAACTTGAAACAACCTGATACCAAATCTGTACTAATTCTAAGAGCCAGGAAAGTTCCAGAACCCAGTGCAGCACTCTGATAGGGGTCAATGGAGAGCTGAGTGAGAAATCCATCACTGAAGCTGACCATCATTGTTACAGCAGTGCAAACTGGATGTAGGCCAAATTACGAGGGGAAAGGGTGTGTGGATGACAACACAAGGGAACACTGTGCTTCATTTTACCACATGGGGCTGATGCTGTGGTCCACTGCGAAAAACTGCATGAACAGGACTGCAGTAATATGCTGATGGCTTGGAGGACGCAAGGGAGAAACATGCCGTCATTAATAACTGCAGAGGCTCATAAAACAGCACTGATCTAGGATCGTTTCGGTCCCTAGATCTAAATGAATGACTTGTGTATAAACGGGGGAAACGTATCCCAGATCAGCATTCATGAGGGGTTCCTATAAACACACCATGCAAATAAAAGGGGCAGCAGACTGCCAGTGTGATAAGCAATGCACTTGTTTTCTCATTACAGAGATGTGATCAGCACATGCCATCCACACAAGAGTAAAGAAAGCTCTGCTCTTTGTACACGTGTTTGTATCTGATACAGAGACTGCAGTAATGAGAGCTCAAGATCAGCCCAAGATTACAGGACAGTGAATGTCAAAGAGAACGAGAGAAACAGAGAGCGAGAACTGGAAAAAAAAAAAAAAAAACAATAGAAAGGAGCAAAAAAAGAGGCAGAAATAACAAGAGAAAGAGATTAAGAAATAAAACGACAAATCAAAAGATTACATTTTTTCTAGATTTTATTTAACCTAATTCATTATATATTTTATTTATCATTTTATTTAATTATATAGAGTTGTCAGAATTATTAGCCCCTCTGAATTATTAGCCCCCCATTTCTTTTTTCCCCAATTTATGTTTATAAAGAGAAGATTTTCTCAACACATTTCAAAGCATAGTAGTTTTAATAACTCATTTCTAATAACTGATTTATTTTATCTTTGCCATGATGACAGTAAATAATACTTTACTAGATATTTTACAAGACACTTCTATACAGCTTAAAGTGACATTTAAAGGCTAAACTAGGTTAATTAGGTTATCTAGGCAGGTTAGAGTAATTAGGCAAGTTATTGTATAACAATGGTTTGTTCAGTAGACTACAGATAATATATAGCTTAAAGGGGCTAATAATTGACCTTAAAATGGTTTTTAAAAAAAATTTACAACTGCTTTTATTCTAGCTGATATTAAACAAAGACTTTTCCTTGTCCTTGCTCTGTTAAACATCATTTGGGAAATATAAAAAAATGTAAAAATGATAAAAAACTTATGTATTATAAAAATTAATTATAATTTTTTTTTAAATATTAAAAAAAACTTTGTGTGTAGATATAGATATAGATAGATAGATAGATAGATAGATAGATAGATAGATAGATAGATAGATAGATAGATAGATAGATAGATAGATAGATAGATAGATAGATAGATAGATAGATAGATAGATAGATAGATAGATAGATAGATAGATAGATAGATAGATAGATAGATAGATAGATAGATAGATAGATAGATAGATCAATAAATATATTTGTTTATTGTATTTTTTCTTGACATGCTTTTGTTTAGTGCTGTTAATGTGTAATATTGGTATTGCTTTTCACTGATACATTTAGAATTTATTTTTATGTCCTTGTACAAAATCTGTTCATTATATGTTATGTATATACTCTATAATAACAGATGTTAGTAAGGAGTTTATAACTGCAGATGCAAATGCTCTATTCTTGACTGATGTGCTTAATTATTGTATTTTCATACTTTGTTAATTATTATTTTTTCCATTACTTTTTTAAATTAAGTATTGCATCATTTACAAACCAATTTGCAATTTCAGAGAAGTTGCTGGTTTTGACCATTTGATAGATCCTTTAATTGTCATTTATTTGGTATTAATAAAGCATAAATAGTCCTTACTAAATGCATTTTGGTGTCATGACAGAATGAATGTATTAGAAAACATGCAATTCACTATTTGCGAATGCTTAATAGATGATCCATAGCATGTAATTATAGTGTTCCCAAACAATTTAGTATTTTTTAAATTTTTAAACAATTTAACAATCATTTGTATGTAACTTATGACATTATTTTACAATATTTGCAATGTCTTAATTTGTAATAAATAAAGATTTTACTCATCGTTTTAAAATGCATGACTACATTATTCCTATTAAATTATTATTCTTTTTATAATGAAACAAAACTATTATGACACTCATACTACAAGACAGGAAATCAGCAATCAGCTTTAAAAAAATATCTACAGCATATTGTCTCTCTTCACAAACAAATTCCCACCAAAATCCATGCGTCATCTCTTTGCATCCTTACAGTAGCAGTCAGCAGCACAGTACGTATAAAGACTGAAGGAGTATTAATATGCCTTCAGCTCTGGCAGACTTGAGCAGCACAGGTGCATTAGAGGGAGTCTTTGATCATCCTCCTGTTACTGCAGGGCTACTGATACACCAGTGAGCTCTGCGGCAGCGCTGTGTGTGTGTCTGTGTGAGTCTGCACAGATCAGCCACTTGAAGGATCAGCCTCATCAATAATCTATATGCTGTAAAGCTACATGACTCAACTATTCTTGCTTGTTAACAAAAAAACAAACAGTCAGACTGCATTACATCAGCAAACATGTCACCGCATGAACACACACACACTGTGCTGGAAAGCTTTTAATCGGATTTTATGGGGTCCTCGAATTCAAGAAGGAAGAAGTAACCGCACAAAGGTCTGCAGTCCTGAAACATGAAGCCAAATCCCAGCACTGCATAATAATGAATGGATGGGCAATACTACAATGTGTGTGCGTGGGTGTGTGTGAGGGGACACAACAAAATAAAGATGCCCCCACAGTCATAGGAATACAGTTCATTTTGACCTTGTGGGGACATTTTATTTGGTCCTCATAAGGAAAATTGCTCATAAATCACACAAGAAGAAGCATTTTTATAATGAAACAATTTAAAATGCACATTGTTTTCTGTAAGGGATGGAATTTTGAGGTAGGGGGATAGAAAATACAGCTTGTAGAGTATGAAAATCATTAAGTCTATGGGAAGTCCCTATAAAGATAGTTGTACAAATGTGAGACAGAGAGAAAGAGAGAGAGTTGGAGAGGAGAGAAACATTTTTTATAGACTATTTCAATGTGTCATGTCATTGGCCCATGACCATTTGTTACAGTTATGAAATAGTTTGATAACAAGCAGGGAGAGGCAATTCAATCATAACGCATCATTAAAATCATAATATTATTTATTAATATGTGGCTCGTTTTGGATTCTCCGAGGCTATAGAAATTGGATGGTTCCTGTGCCATGGTGCCCCCAGGGGCAGTACTCTGTCTACTTTTACTTAGCTTTTATATGCTGCCTCTTGTACAAATCCTACAAAAAATATGGTATTCAGATCTATATTAGTACCACTCCTAATCTATCTGCTTCAATACTGACACTTAATGCCTGCTTGGTGGAAATTAAAGCCTGGCAACAAAAAAATGATCTCAAATTAAATGGCTCCAAAGCTGAGATTTGATTGATTGGCACTCCCTCTACTGTTAATAGGTGTAGTAATTTTACGTTAACAGTTGATGGGTCTCTATTGGCCTATTTTCACTGAGTGGTACAGTACGGTACGGGTCGGTATGGGTCACCTTTATCAGGCTTGTTTCCACTGCCATAAGGGTTTCCACATACCAATCTCGCTCGAAGAAATGTCAAAGTAAAGCTGTACAGGTCGTTCACATATCATATGAGAAGCACTTCTCACAACAGATGCTTTTTACACATAAATACTTGTGAATAAATGTTCATTACTAACCTTTCCATGAACATGATTTGATTATAGCTGCAGATCAATGATAGTGCAAAATAGCCTACTGTAATGTCAGCAATTATATAAAATAAATAAATAAATGCAACATATATTAATAAATACAGACCCTTACAGTCTCCGATATGTTAACAATTACAGAAATACTACACACAGCATACATTTAGTCTTTATTTGGGTTCAAAAAACAACAAGCAACATTGAAAAAGTCATTTGCTTTGTTTTTTTCCATCTAACACTCGCATTTGTCAGTTTCTGAAAGGATCGGATGTCAGAAACACTTCAATAAATCACACGCATGTTATTATCATAAGCTCGAAAAGTTTGTTATTTCAAACATCGAAAGCGAGACCGCAGGTGGCCTTGTAAACAACTACGGGGCACAGGGTTCTTTTTCATGGCTGTTCATCGAGACGACGACAAGGTTTGTCTAAGCTCGGAACAACCATGGCTTGTTATTATATGTACATATTAATACGGTGTATTGTCTCAGCTGTGTATTTAAAAATGGTGCTTCCTTTGTTTTCATTCTGCTGGCTTGTGCACGAGCTAGTGATGCATCTCTGTGAACCAAAAGCGTTCAGTTGCACGTCTTGCTCCACTTTTTGGTACCCTTTTGTTGTGCTAGGTACCCTTTCGAAAGAGTAGGCAGAAAGTGGTATAGTATGGTTCACTTTTTGGCACCTTTTGGCCGTAAAAGCATACCAAACCGTACCGTACCATTCAGAGGAAATGAGCCACCTTCTACGGGAATATTATCACCTTCTACACAGGTGCGTTATCTTGGCGTAATTTTTTAATGCTCAACTTAGTTTAAAACCCCATTTTAAACACTTAACAAGAACTGCTTTTTTCCCCTATGGAACATTCACGGCCTTTCTGTCCATCCCTTTATCCAGTCTTATTTGGATTTCTGTAATTCTCTATTTGGGGGATTGCCAGCCAATTCTCTTAGGACATTTTCAAAATTCAGCTGCATATGTGTTGACTCATACGTCGTCTCGTTCTCGCATTACCCCTGTACTTCAACAGCTACACTGGCTAACCGTTAAGTCACGCATTAATTTCAAAGCCTTGATTTTAACAAAGCGGTTCGTGGTTCTGCTCCCGATTATATTTGTGATTTGGTGTCTGTATCTTCTTCTTCTCGATGTTTACACTCTGCTTCGGGTATTATTGTGTTTCAGCCTCGTTGCTAACTCAGCACTATAGGAGGTAGGGCATTCTCCTACCACACACCCAAATTACGGAATGCTCTATACCAACAAACATCAATTTACTTAAACTCACCCTTTTAGTATTGCTTTTAATCTATGAGGTTTTGTCATTTATAATTATCTGTGTTTTGGTATTTTATGTTTCTCTATTGTGGTTTTAATCTTTCCGTAAACACTTTCTGTAAGAGTCTGAGAAAATTTTATTATAAATAAAATGTATTATTATTAATTAAAAATGTAAAACAGGAAATAACCAACGTTTTCGTTTACATCCCTCAAAATGGTCTATATGTAAGCCCATTTCAGCTTAAAAAGAAAACCGGTATTTGTAAAGTGAAGTTACAAATAGTAACCCAAATGTAATGTGAGAATTCAGTTCATGTTGTGACAGTCAATCAACCAGAAAACAAAATAATAAATAAGTTCAAAAATGTGAAACATTTTATTTGTGACATACTTTCAGTTTTAATTTGACTAAATTCAATTGCAAACTGTAACCATAAAGAGGCAAATGCGAAGATCATAAAAACATAATTATGTAAAGCAAAAAAAACAGCACAATTTTGACTTAAAACAGTAAAAAACGGTGAGTGTTCAACCTTTAGTAAGCTAGGCTGATTATTCATTAGGCTATTTATATTTCCTACACTTTGTACTTCTCGTACAACTCTGCAATTCCAAAAAGCTTTTAATGATAAGAAGACTTGAGATGACTCATCCTTCTTCCTATTGGACTCACCTTTGCCACTTTGTGATTGGCTGCTGTTTCATGTGAGGTATTCTCCAGGCCTTCTTTGAGCTGGGTGAGAAACAAATCATAACCCTCCGTGTTGGAAACATCCACCTTCTCCATGCATGCATACAGCATCTGCTGGGCCTACCGGGAAATAAAGAGGAACATTTTATTTCATGGTTACCACCTATTCAATCTTACACACAATATAGATGCGCAAGCCATTCATCGAAACACAAAGCAGAGAACTCAAAGGAACAGTGTTGAACATCACACTCAATGCAAATGCACCACATCATTTATGCATTTCCTCAAATGGATATTAGAATATATCGTGGATATCAGATCTCAAAAGACCAGTAGCATAGTAGGCATGGGCCGGTATAAGAGTCTGACAGTATGGTAACCTTGGATAAAAATATCACAGTATAATGATACTGTGGTTACTGCTCTAAAATATGTTCTTTTTAAATGTCTGGGTAAAAAACACCAACTTTTTTTCCCCTTTAAACCCAGTATATTTTAGTTTAAGAAACATTTTGGAACAGTGAACATGTCAGACTACATAATTAAAATAACTTGTTGACTTCTGATGTCTTCATTAGTTTCGATAACTAAGATTTCCCGAAACACCAAAATGTATTTTTTGAGATGTTGACAGACATCAAACTTTGCTGAAAACACTATTATGACGCGTATATTTCACTAAAAAATGAAAATTGGTTGTTTTTGCGTAGTTTCATTCTTCCGGTTTAAAAAGAAATTTTGAAGATACGTCATGGCGATGAGATCATTGTGTAAATTCCAGTGTGGAGATTAGCTGTCTGTACCAGCCAGTACAAAGTGACGTCGTTGAGTTTTCAGCACATCGGTTCATTAATTTATGAGAAAGACTTGGTTCGAACCAATCAGCGCGCTCTATTGTGAACGAGATGCAGCTTCATGATATAGCTTCGGACACTCCTTTTACCTGTTGCAGTGCCAACCGTAATTCAAACAAGTAGAAGAAGAATTGTTCGGAGACATGGGTCAGTGTTGTGTTTACAAATGTGCCGCATGTTTATTAGAAAAAATTTTTTACCCAAGAGCTTTTCAAATCTGCAAATGGTGAAATCCGGATTTGCCTCTTGTCTTCTTTTTTTTAAAAAAAAGACACGGTTCCAGTTGGTGTTGATTGTCCTTTCTCTACGGATTTGGTAAGTGTGTGATCAATGTTCTTTGTTTACGTTTATTCAGATGGCAAAGTTAGTTAGTATCATCAGCAGTACTCTTTCAGTTTTTAAAGACATAGCTTAGTTAAAATGATTTAGTTCCTATGTTTACAGTAATATCACTACAACATTATAGAATGAAAATCCTCAACGCCCACACAGCTCTCAGATCCGCTGTAAACGCTTCTCTCCGAATCACTGTCTATCTCAGACGCAGGTCTGTGTTTGTGTTGCTGCTGTAGTGCACATAATGAAACTCCCTTTTTCATGCAAACCCTTCCCTCTTTTTTTTTTTTCTTTTCAAACTAGAGGTGTAAAAACATCTTTGGATATCTTTCTAGTCTTTGAATATAAAAGTAAGCCACTGAAGTATTCAGATCTACAGCATGCTTTTATGTTGGTGTATACTGGAAGGGGTTTGTTTTTCACATGTTTGCTGAATCATGGTCTGACCAATAGCTTTTGATGTGAAAATTTTCTGTTGGAGATACTGTTGTCCTAAAAAACTAAATGAAAGAGTAAAAAAACATGTTAAAAAAACATATATATTGTAGGAACAGTATAACAGAAAGTTTTAGCGATTTTAAAATCTTGACATTCCCAAACCATAGTAAACCTAGATGTGATGATGATGATGATGATGTCTGTCTACTACAGCAAACACTATTGTCCATAATACATAGCCATGTAATGAACTTTACATTAATAAAATAATGGGAGAATGTTGTCATTTCAATACACTTAAGCCTGATTTATACTCTTGCGTCAAGTGTTTGCAGTACCCCACGGTGAACACCTTGCATCTAGCCCACACTCTTGTGATTTATACTTCTGCCTTCTGTCTATGTTGCTCTCACAACAACACTTCTGAAAATATTAGTCAATGGGTTTTCTATGTTCCACTGTGTCAAGTATCTTTGCCAGTGTTTTAGGCTTTCATCTGAAATGGGTGCAATGCTACTGTAGAACCATTTAAAACATACACTCATTCAAGGAAGAAATAGGTGGGAAATAACAAACGCTCATCAAACTTTAATAAAAGTAAACAATAAAAGTGACTGGGTTTTCTCCGCTCCTATGTCTCTCAGTCCCGCCCACAGTTGCCAACACTACCAAGCCAACCAATCACAGATTGTGCACTATGTCGGCATCGTGTGAATTTACATTACAGTACATGTGAAATTACAGTACTTCCTGTGTTGTCATTCCCCTAGCTTGTTGCATGCGCAAGTGAAGATTCTCTGTAAACTAATATCGGTAAGAAGCAAATCTAGCTCCATGTTTTGGCATTGTACTGTTTAACTTTTCCGCGAGAGTCATGTGACAATTCAATTCAATTCAGCTTTATTTCTATAGCTCTTTTACAATGTAGATTGACACAATCTAGTGAAATAGAGAATATAGTGAATTGAAACAGTAGCAGTTCAATTTTCAGAGTGAAAATTGACTAGAACCAGTCAGCTTACCAATTTGTATGGAATGTACACAGTATTAACAGTAGACTAATTTCCTCAGACAAATGATTAAAGAAATCCAGATACAGATACTCTCAAGGTTGATTTATACTTCTGCATCAAGTACACGCATATGCGTATGCTCTGGCGCAGCCTTTGCACGGTCACATAGTCCTCGTTGGGGCTGACACCGACGCTGACCTCTCAAAAAAAATGTAACTACATGTCACAACAACGCGTAGCACAAGCTCTGATTGGTCGGCTTGGTAGCTGAGACCAGTGTGAGTGGGACCGAGAGCCGTGTAAACCTGATGGAGCAAATGTTTACAAGTGATGAGTCCCATGAAGTAGCTCTAGATAGAAACTGTTGTTTTGTGTTTACAGTATGATTAAAGTTGTCTCGTGTCCGCCGGTTTCCACCACAAAATGAGGGAGCTACTTGTAGCATTTAGAAAAAAACAAAACACCCGTGAATAAACTTGACACAGAGGAACATAAAAACCTACTGCCAGCTGGCGTTTCGGAAGTGTTATTGCAGAGCAACACAAACAGCACGTAGAAGTATAAATGCATGACTATGGTCAAGGCAGGCACTGGGTCATCCCGATCACTCGAAACAGATGTATTAATCAGCCTTCAGTGACTATAATTTGTGTGCTGCAACTACTCCGTAAAATTGTGTGCTCTGCATTTTATTGTCTCGTTATAATGTTTCACATACAGTTTTTTTTGTTTTGTTACATAAATATTAACTCTATTGGTTCTGTCCTCTAAAACGAACACAGTGTCTAATGGGGCCCCTTGGAAAAATGAATTGCCCACCACTGGTGTAGGTAGTCTTCTGTGTTGGTTTGAATGCATTTTACCTTTGGGCATGAAAGCAATGCAATAATGTGTTTTCGACTACCTCTGGAAGTGGTAGAAAGGGGACAAAACGTTTCAGACCCCATAGACTGCTTAGCTGGACCAGCCTCAAATGATTAGTCAAAGCTTTTTTTTTTCCCTGTCAAGTCAGGTCACAACATTTTAACGTCAGTTACAAAAAGGCTGAGTCCTCTAATTTGAATCTGAAAAGCAAGACTAATTATTCATTATCTACTAGCTTGTTAAGACATGTTGGATATGTTTTAGCATCTAGCCAAACACTTATGATCAAGCTGACAAAACGATAACTTAATTTCATGCATATTCCTAATACCACAGAAAAAATTCTTCCAATTCATACTGATTTTAATGTCACTTTAGGTGTAATGAACACAGGGTCAACACTACTGTAAACCTGAGCAAATCATAATGACCGTAATTGATGCTTTACTCCACTAGGGAGTTCAATTCACTGGGGATCATTGTCACAATTGTGAAAGGCACTTAATATGGTGTCTATTTTTGTACTGAGAGCTCACATAAATGCCTAATCTTACGCACCATCTCTGAATAAAAAAAGAAAATCAGCAGGAGGCACATTTAAAAAAAAATCTTTTGGTTCCACCTAAAGATTTTTTTTAGACTATTTATGTGCCAAACTCATACTAAAAGAGTGAAATACTGCCCTCGAGCTTAAAATGACCAGATAAAAATGGACTCATTTACCAATCTCCGTCTCATCGATTTTACAATATTGAATCAGTAAATAAAATGATTATGATGATCAATATTATGTCATTTAAAACGTTTATTATATGGCTCTTAAAAATACTTGATTCTGAAAGGTCAATTACGGCATTCCAAGGTATGTAATTCCCAGATAACAACTGTTAAAACTATTAACACAGGCTCATTCAAGTACTATGAATCAGTTTAACCTTTAAAGAGTATTTTCACATACATATATATGCGTATCTGTCACAATGCTTTTCTTGACTGTTGAATAAGTCACAAGTGCGAAACAGCCATTTTTCTTTAATTAAAAAAATTGTCATTTTTATTTGTACAGAATTAGAATTAGTGTTTTGTCTAATCATTTACTTTTGTGTAGTATCCATGTAACAAGCAGGATAATGCACATTTAGACCAGGGATGTTCAAACTCGGTCCTAGAGGGCCGGTGTACTGCAGAATTTTTGTCCAACTTGCCTTAACCCACCTGCAAGGATGTTTCTAGAAGCTTAGTAAGAGCTAGGGTTGTCGCGATACCATTAATTAACCTTACAATACTATACCAGCTGAAGTATCTTGATACTAAGTAGTATTGCGATACTGTAACTCATAACTCAAATTATAAAGAAAATTGCCGGAAATACTATATTTTATGTTATACCAGGCCTACTTGAATGTAAATCATAAAGTAGGCCAAAAAGTATTATTTGCATTTCACATTACCTAAAATGTATTCTTTTTATTTTATTTTGTAGATAACTGACCAACAAAAATACATTAAAAATAAGGTACAAATTATACCGAATGAAATTTGTTACAAAAGAGCATTTTTCCAACGAAATTAGGCTATATGAAGTGGACAAAAATTGTTTCAACATTTCCTGTTGCGATTTTGGATTTTTCATCTTTTATTTTCAGGTTTATCAAGTAACAATCCAAAGTAGTTCAAAATTTCACTTTGTGAGTCGTGGGTGATGTGGTGGCGCAGTGGGTAGCACTGTCGCCTCTGCAAGAAGGACGCTGGTTCGAGCCTTGGCTGTGTCAGTTGGCATTTCTGTTTGGAGTTTGCATGTTCTCCCTGTGTTCGCGTGGGTTTCCTCCCGGTGCTCCGGTTTCCCCCACAAGTCCAAAGACATGTGGTACAGGTGAATTGGATAGGCTAAAATTGTCCGTAGTGTATATGTGTGAATGAGTGTGTATGGATGTTTCCCAGTGATGGGTTGCAGCTGGAAGGGCATCCGCTGTGTAAAACATGCTGGATAGGTTGGCGGTTCATTCCGCTGTGGCGACCCCTGATTAATAAAAGAACTAAGCTGAAAAGAAAATGAATGACTTTATGAGTCGCTCTTTTAAAGAGATTGTCGTGGTTGTTGTAGCTACTAAATCATATTAACAGGAACAGAAATGAACTGCTTCAGATGTGCATTCAAATTGAACTGTTAGAAAATGTGCAATACGATACCACAAATTCTACACCGTTTTGAGACCTTAAAGGGCTCAAGAGGCTATTAAAATAAAATGGTCTATTGTTGCACGAACGTGTGAGCATTTTAGTGACTTTTCCCACATGCAGCATTATCTATTGTAGATAAACCATTAGTGTCGATACTACGTTTACAAACTACAGTGGCACCGGCAGTATTTTGGAGCCATAGTACCGGTACACCGTGCAACTAGGGCTGGGCAATTAATAGAAAAATTAAAATCGACATTAAGAGCCTATAAACAATTTTTCCAGGTCAATTATTTTAACTACTTTCTCTACTTGCGTGGTGGTGTCACGTGACCTCGCTCTGTTTATATTTCTGCGTCAAGCATAAGGTCCAGCGCAGCCAATATGCGGTCTATAACGCCTTACCATGGCTGACGCCGACATTTACAAAGCTCACAACAAAAGTATGCAATTAAGGTTGATTTATACTTCTGCATCCACTTTGAAGCAACATTTAATCTCTAGTCAAGCCTTACTTTGCACTACACTGACGATGATTGGAAGCTGCGCCAGAGATGCTTTGAGACGGCATATTTTTCATTACATTAAAATTCTTATTTACATTAAAATATTTGTTTACTGAAGATGCAAGAAATGCACTGTTAAATTATAATCTTATAAAATAAAATATTATTTACAGGATATACAAGAGTTACTTAAAAGATACAGCTTATTTTCTACTTTAATATGAAAAACATAACAAATATTTTACTTTGTTTCCAATAGCACAAGTTATTTATTTTCACTATTTTATAAGAAAAAAGTGAAATAGCTGGTTTTTATGCAATTTATGTTTTAATTTCAGTTGTTCAATGTTGATGTTCAATAAATAATAGATATTGTATGTTTCCTTCAATTATTTTAAAATCAAGTAATACACTGTTCATTTAAAGTGAGAATTTTTACTGTACAAAAACTTGTTCATTAACTATAAGGGAAAAAAAATAAAATCAAAATGTTCAATTAATCGAGATTTGATTTTAGGCCAAATTGCCGCTTCCTATGTGCAACCCTAGTCTGGACATCCCTGATGTTTTTCGCACAACAAAGCCATTTAGTGTTGTACAACTGATATGTCAGGCTTTATTCTCCAAGAAGAACTGCTTAAACATACATTATGCCTTACCTATGAACATATCTGCTTCCAACAATGTGATGACTCATGTTTACTCTTCAGTTCTCACATTTCATAGTACACTTTATGAATGGCCCTTCTGGACAACAATAAGTTGAGTAACATGACTCAGGCACTCACTCTAAGACTAGGGAACTCCTAAGTTAACTCATGTGACCCTAGCTGAACAGATTTTCTCCCATAAGGACGAGCTCATGGCCTGAAGAAGTCTGTTTTGATATCAATGGCTTCTATTGTGTTTAAGGAAATAAAATCTCAGAGAGACGCACATGTGGATCAAAACTGGATTCCCAGCATTGGAAGAATGCTACTTGTGTCACTGTTTGATGTTTATTTCTGGTCTCCATAAAAAGTGGCTACTCAAAGAAACACAGAAAACAGATCAATTAAAATTATCATTTGGCCACTGTGGGTTTTCAAATGCTGATCTAAAAAGCGCATTCAGATGTCTATCAGATTGCTTTTTCTATGCTCACCAAGATTTTATTAATTTAGTCATAGAAAAAGTTGAATAATGTATTTTTTATCCATCATGTACAGTTTATAGGGGTGTAACAGATCACGATTGATCCGTGATTCATACGGATCACAACCCACAGTTCAGAACACACGTAATCCGCAGATTAATACTTTTTTTTTACTGCTAGATTAATCCTAAAATCGTAACAATCACAGAGAGATCGCCTCTCGCGTCATTCAAATCACATGTATGAAAGCATTTAGGCTTTCCTGTAAAATATAATGATGACGGTGGAAGTTGTGGTGGGTTTTTCGGGATGTGGTGGCTTTCATTAAAAGGTGTTTTCTGTCACTACTTGTTTCGCCTGCATTATTGGATTCAGTGTAAGCTGCACGATTATCATTAAAGATCAGGATCAACACCCACGCAACAAACTATTTTAATTTGGATGGTGATTTGCATACATTTATTAATCCTTTGAATCGCTACATTCAAATCTAAAAACGCAAAAATCAAGTAAGAGATTCAGTCTTTAGTCTTTTGAGTTAGTTATGAAGTTACAAACAGTCAAATAACACAGAAGTACTGGGATAACAGTTTATCGTTCAGATAAAACCACTGATGCTTATGGTAAAGATTAAAATTACTATCATAACGCTTTTAAACGACACTCAAAAAATTAAAGTTGTAAGCAACAATTACATTAAACCAATAACCAGCCATCGAAAATATGCCACTGAATAATTCTTCAAAATGACACATCTAGCAATGAAACATGAAGTTTGAGTGAATCATTTAATTGAACTGAAACTGAATCATTTATTGAAAATTAGACTAAAAACAAATATGGGTTGTACAAATTATAATGTTTAGATTTCTACATTTAGTGTCGTCAGCAACAGTAGTAGTACCAGTGAATTTTTCACAGTAATGAATATTTTACTATTTATTTTTATTCAGCTGATTTTTTTTCTTCATTTTATTTTTAATAAAATTACAGGTTGTAAGTTCTGTTTGTTAAAACAAAAAGTTTCTTACAGTACTGTTTTTTTTGTCATAAATGGAAAGCAAATGACATGTGTCTCCTGCGGTCTGCCCCTTTTGGCTGATCCGAAAAATGGTCCAATCCGTGACAAAAAAAAAAAATCAGAATGTGATCCAAACCATCTGTTACACCTCTAACAGTTTTTAATGTCAAACTCATTCTAATTTGCTGATTTGGTCAAAATAGTTTACCAAAATTATATATGTTTTTATATACAGTCTTATAGTTTTATTTATATATAGGCCTATAGTTAATATAATTATTTATTAATCACCAGATAATTTATCAATCATTTTTGCATATTTTTTTATTTTACTAGACAGTAGTGTACATATAATTTTTAAAACAAATCGAAATATATAATTAAATTTAATTTACAAAAACATTAAACAATTCTAGAGGTCTGTTACTAATCAAATTCTACAGAACTAAGAGTGGACAAGATATAACCTAGCATAAGGCTGACAAACACATTGACTCAATTGGTAGATACTCATGAGCCTGTAAATGAATGCTCAAGTATTCCATAGAGATTGAATTATTAGCAGTCGGATAAATGAGTCTTGTTTATGCACAGCACAAAATCGGACATCAAAATGCATGAAAAATCAGCCATTAAGCATAATCAACAATCCATAACTGTATCCAACTTTACAAACACAAAGGACAAATCAAACATGGCATATTCATCACCATGTCATATGTCAAACACTGAAAAAAACAGCACAGAATTAACATTTTAAGCAAATAATTTTATTTCAGCATCAAATACGGACTATTTGAGTCTCAACCCATCTTGGGTTAGTGTGTCCATCAGTATTAGTGTGCCTATGTGATTCATTGGTTCTTACACATCAGCGTATGTGGACAGGGAGTGGTGAGAGCCGGGAGTTTTGTTTTCAGAGTGTCCTAAGACACAAAGAACTAGTCTGTCTGCATAGCACTCTTTGTCAGACTGGTTATGCGATCACTATATCTACAGGCGCGCTCAAACAACTAGTATTTTGCGGCATTGTAATGTACACCTCCTACTAAGGGAGTTCATAACATTAATTCATGCCGTTAGTAATGGATGAGCCAATGTGATGCGTGTTTATACCATCATACTACACCAGACTGACGACAGACAAGTCTGATGTGTGACCTGTGCTTACACATGCACTAACACTGACAGTCATGAGGGAGTATGTTAAAGGACCTGTGAAATTAAAAAAAGATTTTTAGGTTTTAGTAGCAGTATGTTAGTTTAAAGGGGACCTATGGGCTTGGGCGGCATCCAAATTTTGATACCGTCAACCTCCTCCCTATTTAAAAAAACAATTATGATGTAAGGCTCAGATAGCGTCACCAAACTGTTGGCTTGTGCCTAAACCATTCAGAAACTTAATACCGTATATGCAACCTCAGGTTCGCGGTCACCTGTTTGTCTTGTTTATATTAGAGATCTGCGCGGGACTAAATTTGCCAATAACAAGCCTATAACAAGCTGTCTGTATAAACACACACACACACACACACACACACACACACACACACAGCACCACGCTTTCTTTCATTCACACACACATAGACAGCACCAAGCCAGCGACGCACAGCATCACGCTCTCTCACTCATTCACACACGCACGCACGCACACACAGAGACAGCACCAAACAGCATCACACTCTCTCTCTTATTCATTCTCACACACACACACACGCACGCACGCACGCACACACACACTCCATACGGATGCGCACGTGCTCACTCGGGAACGATATTGTTAGACTGCCCGCTCCCGTTCAAATGACTCCAGAGTTACCGACCGCTCCCGCGCTTTATTCTGAAATTTATTCCTGCACCGTAAGAAATCCGGTACCACGTCTCCCTTCTCGTTCGGTCGAAACCGCAAATACTGCCAAACTGCAGAGACTGTGTTCTTTTTCGAAACCAGGTCACTTGGTGCATGACTCGCCATTTTACCTCACCTTTCTCTCACTCCTCCACACTGTCCCGTGATGACAATCATGCATGCGTATTTTTGGGCATTACATAAATAATATTTAATATTTAATACTTGTCTCCTGTATAAGTGCATTGTTTTTTATGACGGTATAATGGTATTAAAACGGACAACCGTTGCTATTTTATATCCCACGGTATCCATAGTACCACCCAAGCCTAGTACCTATTATGCTCATTTTACAAGATGTGAAATACATCTTGATGTTTCAGGTTCAGTTCTGATTCCACTTTGTTTCAGCTCAAAATACCCCACAAATATTTTTTTATGAGTTGATTGAAACTGCGCCTTTAAAACTTTGATTGCGCCACTTTAATGACTGTCACTTTAAACTCAAATGACATTGTGCTCCCAGCTCTCCTTTCAAAAGAGGGCGGAGCTGCAAATGCTTTTGTGTCAGCATAGTGGCAGATTCAAAAACAAGACTAACGTCCTATGCTAATGAGAGAGAGAGATCATCACTAATGGCCAGGACTTTCCCTCTCTGATGACATTTACAAAGGGAGAATATCAGAGTGTTGCTGCAGACTGTTTTTATGAAGTGCGATTATAAAAATGTAATAAATAAATGCTTACCATTAGAAGCTGGTTATATTCACAGACTGTTGCTACACAACCGTATTTAAAAGCCTAATAAATGTGCTTAGTGAACAACAGGTCTCTTTAAGCATTTCTATGAGCTTGTGTGCTCCAAAACAAAATTCACTTTTAGAGAAGATATAACAATGCAAAGCTTGACACAGTTTGTCACTTCCACCTAAATGGATCAACAATTTTTTTGACCTCACCTCATAGTTTCGCATCAAAGGTTTCCTCATAGTTTCTCATTAAATTGTGACAAATGAAATGCTCAAGACGCTTCTCATTTGCTTTTGTTTTGATGCACCTGAACTTAACCACAAAAAAAGGGGAGTCACTGCTCTATCCACTTGTTAAGTGTGACGCCACGTGAAACAGCTTCCGGGTCCAAGCGCTACATCAAACCGTATGGGGGAGACTCATCAAATGGTAATAATAAACATTTACAAAGCGATGTAATACTTTCAAAAATCACAATATTTAACCATGTCTAATATCCGATGGCCAGAAAGGGTTTCATTTTATTAGAAATTGTTACAATTTTGGGTTTTTGTGATGCAGCAAGCCCAGAGACTGTTGTGTACACCATTATTTTATATAAATTTCACTTTAATGTGTGATATGACGAAAAAGTGGCCATAAACTAATATTTTCTCTATTCAAATGAGTAGCGGCTTGAACAGTATTCTATACGTCACCAATATGTTACGACATAACAAGAGGATGTCTCGCCCTGTTTCAGGTTACTTAAAATATCGAATTAAAAAAAACGCACATTTCAAAGCACTTCATGAGACCTTTAAGATATCATGACTGAAATAAATTAGATTTTTTTATATCAGAACATTTTTCTATAAATACATCTATATACATTCCCTTTAACCAGTTTAATGATCACTGACTGCA
Organism: Danio aesculapii; assembly: GCF_903798145.1. Lineage (NCBI taxonomy): Eukaryota > Metazoa > Chordata > Actinopteri > Cypriniformes > Danionidae > Danio > Danio aesculapii. The sequence continues at coordinate 30,055,550 of NC_079451.1, forward strand.
ATAACTACTAACCATTCTTAAAGATTCTCCCCCAAAAAACTGTAAACACAGTGCCTGCAAGTCACAATCCAAAGGACGACCCATTTAAATCAGTCCAACACTTCCCAAGTGAACCAATAGTGAGACTATGTGGGTGTAGCTATTGCAGCAGGCAGGTGGAGCCAGATGGCTTTCAGCCACCAATAGACCATGATGGAAACTCATCTTCACTTACAGCAGTCAGAGCCAATATTGGAAGCTTTTTGCAAGATATGCAAAAGCAGTATATGGTGTAATAGATAAACTTTAGAGGAGATTGTGCAACAGGAATTTAATTACATTTTTAAGAAAGAGCTAATTTGTCCCATCATACTCACAACAAGTAGTGCTTTTATCAGCTATAAATCAGCTCTCAACAATGTTCATCATTTCTACATCTGTACACAAAAGAGAAGAAATTAATCAGAGATAATTTCCAAGTCAAAGGCGGCAGAGCCTCAGAGCACACAGACCATAGGCCAATGTCAAAACCCATTTCCCAAACAAAGCTAATTTTTCTGCCAAGTTCTCTTGCCAAACTCCTTTTGGATATTTTTTTAGCCTAACATTGTCTGAAACGGCATCACAGCCATTTCTTGTTATGTTCTGCTTGAAATGTATGGTGTGCTTTTATCAAGCTCTCAACAAATTAAAGCATCAGAAGGAAAAGGTTATCTTAAGAACATGCATCTTAATGAAAAAGAAGCTTTGTTTGTATGTTTATGGAAAAGGGCAATTCCTTCTCTAATGATTCTGAATCAATTCTCAAAAGTTCAGAATAAATTTTGTATTTAAATTAGATTGCAACAGTCGAACTAGAAACTGAAAAATAATGGCCGTTGACAAGTGTGTGTACATACCGAGCGGCAACCTCCCGCTCTCCCTTGGGAAGCCAATACGGAATTAACTGAAACTGTAATTCATCAAAATTCCGCTAGTCCTGGCTCCATAATAGAGCAAATTGCAATTGAGCCCACTGTTAGAATGGCCAACTTTACAACAGAAATAAAGGTGTTTACAGCCTGGTACAAAGAACGATTTTGGTTCATATAGCTATTATTACCCTCCATGACAACAGTGAGGGGGTGAATTTTTTTTTTATAACTCATCCATTTCCTTTATATTAGGTTATATTAAGTTTGCATAATTAAGGGCGTGGCCACTTGAGTGACAGCTAGGTCTCACTGGTAGCCGTCACTTCACCTCAGCTGAATCCGGCAGATTAGCCACTGATCTCAGCATATTCATCGTATTTTTGTTTTGTTTTATGTGGCTTTACACAGTCAGCTGCCTTTTGGACTTATTTCTTACAATTATCAGATGATATGGGATGCTGTGTGCACTTAATTGTGCTCACAAACCATTCATGTGGCCTCGTTTCCCAGGTGAGTAAAGTTATATACTTGTATACCATCTCTATAAATGTATTTGTTTTATTTAAGATCATTTATCATTAATATTTTTCTTAGACCTGTAAAGCACTCCAGAATGTGACAGATTGATTAGCTGTAGGCTCTAGAACAGTCATCTGAAGCGTTATCATACAGTGTTATGTCTGGATTTCATCAATAGTCTTGCATTTACAAACACAGACTATAATTGAAGTGTTTGGAAGTAATTCACGTTTCCTCCTGTTGAAAACGTCATAAGAACAATGTTTAGTGGCTCAATGTATGACTACAGTGTTTTTGAAAGTCTAAACACTTTATTGATATAGTGTACAGCCAAGCACATGTGGTCAGAACACAAACGAGTCGCAGATAATAAAGTATTAAGCGTTTTTCCCAAAGTAAAATCTGTCAGCCAGGTCCAAGCAAAATGCCAGCACGTGTCTGTAGCTCCGCTTACTCTCCGCCTCTTTGCCCTTGTTTGGTATCCTGCCGTGGGTGCGATGACGCGTGAACAAAATGGCGACGGTTGGCCGCGCCTACTTGTAGCTTCTTTTGCGCTCTTCAGAAACCTATGGGTGACGTCACGGGTACTACGTCCATATATTTTACAGTCTATGGTACATACGCTGGCAAATTTGCGGAATTTAGACAATTAGGAATTTTAAAGTTGTTGCTATTACTACTACTATGTTTTAGGGCTAGTTCTCTGTGGCTCTGAACTAAAAGCAATTCAGAGAGTTTGTTAATTTGTTAATTAAAAAATTATTTTTAAGTTGGCAGTACTGTCAAACTTGAATTCTGGTTCAAATGTAAAGTTGGAAAGATTAGTATTTGCACTGAAAAAATAGAAGGAAAAAACATATGTCGAGAATCATTTTGGAATACAGCGGTCTCTCGTTATGTTTTAAAATTAGCCCACAAAAGACTAAATCCATAAGGTAATCGCCTTAATTTTTTTAAATTTTTAAAGATTTTAAGGCTGTAAAACCCCTCACTACACACTTTCTACACTTTTCTCAGACAGGCATACACATTTTCAAACTTTTCTCTCTCGTTTAAACACTCTCAGAGTTCAAACCTTCAAAGAAAAATAAGTCCAGTATTATAGAATAAATCTAAAGATCAAAACCATTTGATCTTCATTTATTTATTCCTTAATGATGCCCTAGATCCGCGTAACTGTCTTTAGCATGTCCAGAAGTTCAGCTTTTTGTGCGATGGTTAGCATCTTACTCTGCCTTTTGGGTGCTTCCGCAGGTGCCTTCGGCGGTGCAGAAAGTTTCATCGACATTGTGAGGATACATCATTGCTCACATTTGTATTGAGATAGTCAGCCTACAACTTTTTACTGTTAGTGGTCAGGTAATGTATAGCCAACTGACGGATATATCAAGACAAAGCCAATTATTTAAATCTCAAAGTACATGCTGTACACAATAAATCAATATGTCACGTGTCTTACCTCAGTGACGGGGAGCTCCAGCTGGACCATGTCTTCTGGTTTGGACACGGGGGCCTGGAGAGCCGTGTCCAAAAGAAGGATCCCATTCAAGTCCTTCCTGCAGCCAACAGCATAATCATCCACAAACAGCACCTTATCCACAGCTGGGAAGTACTGACACCTCACCCGGCCTCCAGGTTTAGCTGTCACAGAACACACACACAAGGAGAGAGGCTGAGTGATCATTAATGCATTAGGCCAAAGCTTTTCTACATTAGTTCTACAAACATACAGACCCAATAATTCAACATGTATTCTGTTGCATCAAAATCAATTCGTGACACAGAATGGCATAATAAATGTCTGGCATAATAATAATGTTTGATTGAAAAGTTTATCCTGTGATTTTATATAACACTTGATAAAGAAAATAAAACTATTTCCTTAAGGCAATAAAATTATGTAGTTAACATTTAAAGGAGCGGCAGGGTAAGAGACTGCAGTGTATTTACGGTCTATTATTATGTCTTATAATCACTACAAAACAATCTCATCCACAATGCACACTACCATTCAAGAGTTTGGGTTCTTATTGTTTTCTTCATCAAGGCTGCACTTGTTTGATCAAAAACGCAGTAAAAACAGTAATATTGCAATATTACAATTTAAAACACCTGTATTTTAATCTGAAACTATATATGAAATTTGTGTTTATAGACACATGATAGCTGTTAACTGAAAACTGGACTGACTGTTTCCATTTCAATATACTAGAACTTCTATGTTAAGCGGCTTTGACACAATTCATTCATTAATATTCTTTTCGCCTCAGTCCCTTTATCAATCAGGAGTCGGCACAGCAGAATGAACCGCCAACTTATCTAGCATATGTTTTACACAGCAGATGCCCTTCCAGCTGCAACCCAACACTGGGAAACTCCCAAACACTCTTGCATTTTTACACATACAGTTGAAGTCAGAATTATTAGCCCCCCTTTTTTTAAATATTTCCCAAATGATGTTTAACAGAGCAAGGACATTTTCACAGTATGTCTGATAATATTTTTTTCTTCTGGAGAAAGTCTTATTTGTTTTATTTTGGCTAAAATAAGAGCAGATTAGATTAAAAAAAATTATTAGCCCCTTTTTTATTTTAAATTATTCAATTTAAATTATTAGCCCCTTTAAAGCAATTTTTTTTTCGATAGTCTACAGAGCAAAACCATCGTCATACAATAACTTGCCTAATTACCCTAACCTACCTAGCTAACCTAATTAACCTAGTTACGCCTTTAAATGTCACATTAAGCTGAATAGAAGTGTCTTGAAAAATATCTAGTCAAATATTATTTACTGTCATCATGGCAAAGATAAAATAAATCAGTTATTAGAAATGAGTTATTAAAACTATTATGCTTAGAAATGTGCTGAAAAAAATCTTTTCTCTGTTAAACAGAAATTGGGGGAAACAATAACAAAGGGGCTAATAATTAAGGGGGGGGGGCTAATAATTCTGACTTCAACTGTACACTACGACCAATTTAGTTTTGATTTGACACAATCTAGATTGTAAAAGCGCTATAGAAATAAAGATGAATTGAACATGATCCATCAGAAATAAATAATGTAAGAATATGGTGCACAAGAAACATTTATTATTATTAGAATTATTATTATTATTATTATTATAAATGTAATGTTTTGTATACAATGTAATGCTTAAAGGCACAAAATGTTGGTTTAGAATCATGGGAGTCTTCATTACATCCTACAGGACTCCTACAAAAATCATGTTCATGGATAAGCTAAAGCATTCAAAACTTATTTTCATGGAAGTATGTAGCAGAGTAAGGCCAAAAGCAATTGCTGATCCCTTCCAGTTCATCCTGTCCTAATCGCGTGGTGAAGAAGGAGCCCTTTTTTATCACTTCAGTGATCTGTGCAGACTGATAAACCGGCAACATATTTAAACATCTTTGGTGTTTTCTATAACCAAACTAAAAACCTGAGGATTAGGCATGGGATGATAACTGAAGAAAGATATCCAAAGATGCCATTTTAAATTGTAAAGAAATCTGTGTTTTTGAAACTAATGAAGACAGCAGAAGTCAAAGATTCATTTTAATTATTTATCCTGACATATTTATTCTTACAAAATATTTGAAATGCTTCTTAAAAGAAAATATGTTGAATTCAAAGAAGAACAAGTTTGTGTTTTTACCCAGACATTTAAAAAGAATATATTTTAGAGCAGTAATCACAATACTGTGAAACCGTGATATTTATATTTAAGGTTGTCATATGTCATACCGTAGGCCCATGCCTACTAAGGGTGTATGATATCACTAGCATATTAACACAGGACATGGTCCATGTCACTATAGTTAAAATTGCTTATTTCTCTGGATTTTAACATTCTTCAAATATTTGGGATAATTCAAGCACATAAGTTAGCAAAATATATAACACCGTTCTAGTGGTTTTTTGGACAATATTCACAAGGCTAAATGTAGAAACATAAGTGTATTCGGCGTCATGTTTGATTAATGTGTCTGTGCAGAACAGATTTATTTCATTTTTAGTAATCCTTTTTTTTTTGTTTGTTTTTACTTTTTTGAACAATATGGTACATAAGAAAAACCAAAACAAGAAATGCCTTCAAGAGTATACTAATAAAATATACTGCTTTTATTCTGATCACACTTTCATTTTAACAAACTTCTAGATCATTCTCCAACACCACATGAAGGAAAGTGAGAAATGTCACTGGCATCAGTTTGACATTCCAAAATGTTCTGTTTCTTTTTACCGAAGAAGTAAAGCAAAATATCCTAACATGCATGAATGACTGGAGCCAAAATGGCAGGTTTTATTGGTTAAAAACTATTTTATTTGGTTAAAACCAATTTATAATATTCTAGTACAAAACTTATCAAAATAAAGGCAGCAACCACAGGCAATCTCTCTACAAACACCAGGACAAATGATAAAAGAGCAACAGCAATCCACAAATCTGCTCAGTGTTACACTCTCAGTGGAGAAAAAAAAAGGAAAGACCTTTGCAATCAATATTATCCATACAAGCATGAGTTGACTGTGTTCTGTGCAACTCCCTGTGCCAAGAGACTCCCTGCTAAATAACTTTATTGTAATTTCAAATAGACACGTTTCAGCATAAAATCCTCGGAGACTGATTTTCAATCAACAAGTGTTATTAAATATTTCCATAAATGTTGTTGCTTATATTAACTGACATCCATGAACAAACAGATGAAAGGTGAAAATTTCAGAACAATATGTTTAAAACATTATCTAATTGCTGCTTTACAATTCCAATTAGACTCTGATGGTGAGAGGCGATTTCAGGTTAAACCTAGACAAATTGTACCTTTCACAACATCAACTATATAATGCATAAAATTAGGGCTCAACTATATATTATTTGGGCATCGATACCGCAATGTGTGTATATGCAATAGTCACAATCGCAGGATTAGATTATTTATGACAGATTATTATTATAATATAATTTTATCATTATTTATACAACAATGACCATGTTGTTTTACATTCGACTGTTTGATTTCTGTACTTGAATATTGCTTGACTCCCCAGAAATTCATAAAACACTGTTTATTCATTACTTTTGATTGTAATTTAGTATAATTTATGCAGAAATAAACTCCAAGTTGAACCAATCTATAGAAATCTTTCCAAACAGAGCTGTTAAAATCCTCTGGTGAAATTATATTCACATCGCAATATATAACGTAGCCAAAAAAGATGTTGCAATGTCAGATTTTTCCAACATCGCGCATCCCTACTTAAAACCTATGAAAGAGTTTGTACATAAAGTGGCTTACAAGCTATTTTCACAAATGGCTAAGCATTAATACATTTGACAGAAGATCTTCCAAGACTTCGATCACTGAACAGATGTTCAAAGACCTTTTAAAGCCCTTTTTGTCCAGCTGTCCTTTAATTAAAGCATTAAGCTTTAGATTTGTGGATGCAATCTCATTTTGTGAAAATTAATAACCCGGAAATGAGCAGTTTATAATAATAATGACAAGCTAATCAAAATTCATTAATGTTATGTCTGTTTTTAAAGGAATATTGAATAAACCTCTGAAAGAGAGTCTGTTCAAATCATTTGCTTATTGATTATTACTGCTTCGGGCAACAATGCATAAATAAATTGTAATTATGCATGCTTAAAATTGCGCATTCAACAAACAGACTTACAGATAAACACTTGAATACAGACTGACAAGGTCAATAACGTGCATACTACAATAATAACAATACCACCAGACACACTTACGTCCAAAATGACGTTTAACAACAAAACAGCAGATAAAGCATCAGATCCTTCCCAAACCCCAGATATCCACATTCACAAAATGAAGAAAAATAAATATAAATATTCATGTTATGCGCAAATATTCTAACGTTAGTCAGCTGTCACCTGTCAAGGCACATAACCAGAAGCAGTGTTACTGATCTGTAGCAGACAGGCTAGGCTACCGCTAAGCTAACGTTAGCGTGATTAGCTAAACCTATGTCAGCTAAATCAGATCCAAAATCAATAAAATGTTTACTGCGACAGTTAAAATATATGTTAATATGCACTATACATCATTTGAATGCAGTGCTATAATAGTTAGATGTCAGTGGCATCAAGTAAGTAAGATACACACAGCTAAACGAGGGGACATTTGCTAATGTTTAGATTAGCTTTAGTGCCGCTTTACTTTAAGATCATATCAGACTTTGGCTCGTGTCTTGATTTAGTTTTATTTGACATAACTAACAAGTGACATGTAACGAGGATAAACCGTAATGATATGTTCACAACGCGTGTATTAGTAAATAACGTGGCAATGTTTACTGTTATCCGGCAAAACGGCACATCTGAGGCCCTAAACGGAAAGGATCATCAGGAGGCCCAAAGACTGAGAGGGATGACTGTCAAAACAACTCCATCAAGAGTGCGCGATTATTCTCACAAAACCTTTTATGTAATCGCATACACCAATCAATGAGCCATAAAAGTGGATCATTGCTTTATAATACGTAGTCGCTGTTAAAATACAGCATCAAAAGTGACGATCATTTTTATCAATCCTTCAAACCAGAAGGGATCGCGCAAGCTTTCCATCAGCAAGCCCCAAAAGAGCCAGAGCATTTTGACACGGTCCTCCTTTGGGAGACCAAATAGAGAGGAGTGATTACCCCCACAACACCGCAGCGTCAGACGATCAAGCATCTATCAACATCATTTTGACACTCTCCTCCTCTATCATGAGTAGAGAGAATCTTGCACACTTTAACGTAACACCTCATCTACAAACAGATCCAGCGGTGATGTGACACTCTATGATCCAGACCGGCCTGGATAACCCCGTTCGAATAGCAACTCACCGTGGAGAGCCGAGGCCTGTAAAATAGCCCCGGAGGTGCCGTCGATGACTTTGATGCTGCCCCGGCTGGTGACGGCCAGAATGGCGTTGAGGGCCGGGTGGTAGGACAGACTCCGCAGGCCCTCCTCGTCGCAGCGCAGGCAGCCGTCCCTCAGCACGACCCAGTCCGGCGAGCCTGGCGAGGCCCCCGCCGCCGCCGCCATCTTCCTGCTATCTTCCCTTCCTGCCTTCCCTCCTCCTTCAGTACCTCGTTCGTGGACGCGACTCGACGAGAAAATGATAAAGCTGAATCCCGAAGTACCGCTGCGCTTCCACTGCGGGCTCTAAACCTCCTCCCGATACCGCAGGAGCAGCGATTCACCATCAGCGGAGCGGAAACCAGCGGCTCCTTCAGCTCACACACTCAGCAGGGAAACGGAACTGGCGTAGTCAGCGTGCGATTGCCCTCCCAGCCTCCAGGGGCGCTATAGATAGATAGATAGATAGATAGATAGATAGATAGATAGATAGATAGATAGATAGATAGATAGATAGATAGATAGATAGATAGATAGATAGATAGATAGATAGATAGATAGATAGATAGATAGATAGATAGATAGATAGAAATGGAGACACATGGACTCAAATAATAAACCTTATAAACTATTTACCTTCAATATAAGGTTAAACAATTACAGTAGTCAACAACTGAAGTGGATCAAAACCTTTCATTAAAAGTTACTTTCATAAAACTATTGAACATTCTTGTCTTGCACTTTAACACGATAACACTTTAGTTCAGGTCACAATTCATGGTATAAACAAACCATTAACTAACAATAAACTACAAATTAACTGCTTATCAATAGTTAGTAAGGTAAAAATTGGGTTTAGGTTTTGGGTAGGATTAGGGATGTATATTCAAAAAGGCAGCAACACCAGAGCTCCAAAAATGCCAATTTATTCAATTAAAAAGGCTGATACAAGGCTTGTATTGGAGCATTGTGTTGACATTATTGGACCTTTGGTGTTGCTGCCTTTTTAAATATATATTTTGCACTTTTTGATAGATAGATAGATAGATAGATAGATAGATAGATAGATAGATAGATAGATAGATAGATAGATAGATAGATAGATAGATAGATAGATAGATAGATACTTTGAAATGGAGACACATGAATAGGAATAATAAACTACATAAACTATTTAGCTTCAATATAACGTAAAACAATTACAGCAGTCAACAATTTTGACAATTACTTTCACCAAACTATGGAATATTCTTGTCTTGCACTTTAACATGATAACACTTTAGTTCAGGTCACAATTCATGTATAAACAAACTCTTAACAAACACTACTAGATAAACTACTGCTTATCAATAGGTAGTAAGGTAAAATTGGGTTTAGGTTTTGGGTAGGATTAGAGATGTATATTCAAAAAGGCAGCAACACCAGAGCTCCAAAAATGGCAATTTATTAAATTAAAAAGGCGGATAGAAGGCTTGTATTGTATCAGTCTTTTTAATTTAATAAACTGGCATTATTTGAGCTTTGGTGTTGAGCTTTTTGAATATTTATTTTGCACTTTTTGCTGTTTGGTTGAGCACCCAGTTAAAGAGATTTTCGTGCTTTTGTACTTTTTTCCACAAGATTAAGGATGTAAAATAAGATCATATTTTATAACTACTAATGAACAGCTAATATCTTAATAATAAGCAGATAATACATCAGTAGTTAACAGCATGAATTGTGACCTAGAGTGCTATCTGAAAAACCTTTTGATCCACTTCAAATGTGGACTACTGTATATAGTTTTTCTGTAAATGTGTTTAGCAACTACTCTCACCATTATAGTTAATTCAGGAAAGGCATTCTGGTCAGCAAGGCTCTAAATGCTGTACTTTTGTATTTAATTATAATGAATATGATTTTTTTTACTCTTAACACAATTGTAAATTAAAGAGAAAGTGCTCATGTGTAATCAACATTGTACCCTTGCGATATTATAAATAATCACTTGCTGTTAAAGCATTTAAGCAGTAAGCAAACATCTTAATGAATACTAAATTAGATAATAAATCATCCAAATTAATATCATTGTTCCTAGACATTAAAGAGATTCACAACACAAAGTGTAATTACAGTGTCAACAGATTTTAATTTGATTCATGATGTATATTATAACAGTTTTCATACTCCATTTTTTTTAGCTATACTAATACGGTAACATATGCCTGCAGTGTACACATCACCAGGTAGAAAGTTGTTTTTAATTGCATGATCTACAAATAAAAATTCCTTTCCTTTTTTTGGCTACATTTACATAAATAAAATACACCACAGCCATATAAAACAACCAATTTAAGGCACCCATACTTAGCGGACATTTTTAATCCAAGCAGTACTGCCTGCACACTCTCTTTCCCCATGTGGAACTCATAAATTAAAAACAAATGAAATCTGTGAATGTTTTGGCTCACCCTACAACAAAAAAATCTGTCTACCATAAACTGGTTGACTCAAACGTTTTCACCATTATGTGTGGGGACACACAAGTTCTGTTCCATGATTTATCATGCGTATAAGAGTCTTTTACAATATAAAGTTTTCAGTTTTATTTTCCTGTTGGTGCTTGTAATTGTTATGTAAAACCATGGCTCTAGATTTCAATGGCAGAGTAACCTCTGCAAATATAGCTTCCACAGTATAAGATGCAGCTTTTTATTGTGTACAAAATTAATGAAAGCAGTTAAATACACTAATGTCTGTACACCTCGACCCCCCCAAAGCATATAGGACTATAAACAAGGTAAAAGAAAGCGAGAAAATGCAAACTCCTTCTCGGTCTTCATGGAATATCCCTGCACAGTGCTCTTTGTTAATGTCCAAGCAACGAGCCAATCAAAGCCTGTGATCAATTCAGACTCCAGTATACAGAGACAGGAAGTAGATGTACAAAAGGAAGATGGGATATATGAGGAGGGGTTTCTTCGTTTTGAATTCATCACCGACGAGTAAAGAAGCAGCACTGTATGCAGCCCAGAATACTCCAAAAAGCTAGAAAACAAACAAATCATATTTTTGCATTTAATACAGTTGTTTCCTATACAGAAATACATTTGATCACACTCTATATTAAGGCACAATTCTCACTATTATTTAAGGATTAACTATGAATTTCTAATAAAATTCTATGAATAAAATAGTTATTAAGGTTATAGTCAGGTTTAGGATTAGGAAACATTGTGATCTCGATTCGACCCCCTACACGATCTTAATCTAGCATCTCTACGACTCAGCCAATTATATTTTTAAGTTCAGGAGAGAAGCATATAGGCAGTTTTACAAGTCTTCACATTGTATTATAAAGGTTTCTCAGCAACGCGGACACCTCCAAATCATGATAAAGAGCTGCATATTGTATTTATAAGGTATAATTCACCCAATTTTAAGATGTAATGATGTATTAGTGGCAGCGAAATCACATGTGAACTGACCATGAGCTGTGACAGAACTATGAATAGTTGTATTCTGATGTGATCACTTTACTGTGCATTAACGACATTAAGGACATTTTTACAGTCTATTCAAGCCTATGGTTCCAAGTCTATACAAAATGTAGCATTTTAACCAACAGTAGACCTATACACATATGCTTGAGAAACAACAGTAATAACAGCCTAATATTAACCTTTATTTTACATCTACAGATTTGTGAAAAAATCGTGATCTTTATTTTAAACAAAAAAATCGTGATTCTCATATTTGCCAAAATCATGCCGCCCTATTAGGGATGCAGAATAAGTTCATGCAAAATACTTTAGAAGTACTAATAAGCCACTAGTTAATAGTAGAAAATTGGTACTTGAACTAATGTGTTACTGTATATTTATTACTGTGTTTATATTTGTTTTCTTTACCTTTATGAGTGTAGAGACGACTTCAAATCCCCCAATGACCAGGAGAAGCGGAGCTATTACAATCAACGGGAGCAAAGAATAGCCGATAACTCCAAGCACTTGTCCATAAGATACCTATTTGGGGAAAAATGTAATAATTTAAATGTGGGCACACTTACTCAGAAATCATATGCTGTCTGATGCTTTACGAGATAAAACAAATACCTCTCCACCCAGCACTCTTGCAAGAAGGAAAATTGTCAATGACCCAAATATCCAGATTGTAATAATCCAGGAAACAACCTGATTGAACAAAAGGGATACAGTTATTTTTGAGTAATTAAATAATCAAACTGACATATGAAAAATACTACATGATTTCAGATCAGCAAAATTAAGTATAGGGTTGTACAAGTGTGATGATACTTTTCAAATGAACATTTTTTCAACTGATTGTCAAGCTGTAAAAATTTGTATTAATCTAAATACATTTACAAATAGATACAGATAGATACAGAATTTTTTTTCACCACCAAGGAATAAAAAATAAAGATGATTGCGATATTTTTTTCACACAAATCAAATTTTCTTGCAATTGTGAGTTTACATCTTGCAATACTTTGCTTTTAATAATTTAGAGTTTGTACCTCAAAATCTTTATAAAAAAAAGCTAAAATCCCAAGAAGTGAACTCAAAATTGAGTGAAATAATTTGTCAGAATTGTAAAATAAGAAAGCATTACATAGCATAACCATGCAATACATTTTTTTCATGGTGGAAACAAGCTTACATAAATATTAGTTAAAAAAGCACTAATTCCAAGAAATTAATTCATCATGACACAATTAACAGACTTCGGTTGGGTCGATAGATGATGCCATCGTCCATCGGTGATGGGCAACATACATCACGATGCTGATCCTTGTCCCACCCCTGTCGCAAACCGCTCGTGAAAAATACACACTTAGGCCCCATTTACACTAATACGTTTTAGTATTAAAATGGCATTTTAGAAAGAAAACGATCCACATCCACACTATACCACTGAAAACGCACATCACATGACCACACACACAGACACACTGTCATGCACTCGTCTGAGCTCCAGGCAGTAGGCTACAAATAATTAATTCGTTAAGAATTAATTAATTATTCATAAATAATTACTTTAACGCTGCCTATGACAACAATGCCAACCCTAAAAGAGACATTGTATGAAAAGACATTATACAGAGTTCTTACACATTTTTACTACTAAAATTCCATGACTTTTCCATGATTTTTCCAAGACTTTCAAGTACATTTTCATGACCTAATGTTTCATGCAATGTCTACATATGTGTGGTAAAAAAAAAACAATGCATGTTCAAATTTATTATTATGATTTAGATAATGTTTACACCACACTAATAATGTGAGAGTATGTGATTGGCCAAGGACAGAAAAAAGGTAAATAACCTATATTGAAGTATACAAATATCTGTTTTCCATGACTTTTCCAAAACTTTGTGGATTTTTCTGTTTTTCCAAAACTTTTCCAGGCCTGGAAAATGCCATGTTAAAATTCCATGACTTTTCCAGGTTGTCCATGACCGTATAAACCCTGATTATAAGAACTACCTTTAGAAGCCCAAACTATTTCTTTTATTTGCATGTTTCTGAAGATACATTTTCACAAGCCTACAATCTACAGCAATCCATTTTGCATTTTTGCTAAAAGTCTATGTACACAAAGATCACCGGTATAATCATGCACAAAAACTTGTATCTTACCCGGAACTGTCCGTAGATGGAGATCATAGAGAACAGCAGGACGACAGCCAAGGGGCCCCAGAAGTCAGGATTGTCTCTCACCACCTGTCTGTTAAACCCCAGTGAGGGCATGGGCATCAACACACACCTGATCTTGTAGTAGATGTCCTTTAAATCAATGTCCAGCTCCTCCCTGCACAAACACACAGAATCAACAACAAGGTTCTAACTTCCAAAGTTAAATTTGAGTATGTGGCGCAAATTACATAATTACATACATATACACGGCTCATCGCATTATATCAGATGCTATTTGTTATAGTGTTCTATAGTATAGCATAATATTCTAAGAAAAAAGTTTTGATGGCATGTTTGCCCCTATGGCACAACATTCTATTTACTCTCTTAAATGCCATTTACTCACATATTACCTTTCTATTTATTTAAATTGTATGCATCATTCACTCACGAATGGAAACCCTATGCAGACCCCAGTTATTAAATTTTACGAAAAAGCAAAAATAGATTTTTAATTTTAATTGAAATAGTTCACTATTACTACATATTTAGCAAACATTTTCAGGCAGTTTCAGGCACCTAATCACTTTTCAAACCTTGAACACACTACAATGAAATGCAAGCATTTTGAAGGATCTTTCAAGGAATTTCAATCACTATCAATCATTTCAAGCACCCGTGCGAACCCTGCAATAAATTTAACCAGTGAAAGCAGCAGTTACAGAGTCCCAAAAACTCACAGGAGTGGTTTAGTGTCCTCTGATTCTTCTTCTTCCACTTCCAGCAACCATCCGTAACCCCTCTGCCTCAAGAAAGTGGTGGCATAGGTGTCCCGGTTGGATTCTGGGCCCATATTTAGTGTGATATCTGGTGCATCGATGGTACCGCTGAGCTCTGGTGGATAAAAGATTGTGTTAGACTGATAAGAATAATTTTCAGCACAGATGAATAAAAGCATGCCAGGTCTTTTTTTCTGTTTAATTTCTGTCACATTATAGAAGCTCGTGTTAATTACCAATGCTTTCTTAATTTGGTAAATATATAAACACACACACACACACATATACATACATACGTATGTATGTATGTATGTATGCATGTATGTATGTATGTATATATATGCATGTATGCATGCATGCAAGTATGTTTTTTTTCAATGAAAATTACTCTGTTCATCAAGGCGATATTTATTAAATGTAAAAAGAATTGTTAAATATGTTTTATTGTATGTAGTTTCAAATGGAATTATTACTTCAGTTATCATTGCTTTTAATACTATTACCATTAATAATAATAATATTAATAATAATAATTCATATTAGAGTGATTTCTGAAGGATCATGTGACTCTGAAGACTGGAGTAATGAAGCTGAAAATTCATTAAAATCACTGGAATAAATTAGTAAATAAATTATAAACTTCCTCTGAGCAGTTATTTTATTTTGCAATAACATTTCACAATTTTACAATTTGTATTGCATTCTTGATTAAATAAATGCAGCTTTGGTGAGCAGGAGAAGCTTATTTTAAAAACAATATAAAATCCTACTGACCCCAAACATTTCACTGGTAGTATTTTTTTTTTATTTATTGTTTTCACGAACCACAATTTTTAAAACTGTTTTTGTCTACTCAAAATAGATTTTTCTTTTTGGAAATATTTTTCATTGACAGGAGAAAAACTATTTTGTTAAACAACAGTACAGTCTATTCAATGCTGTACTTCTGTTCTTTACTGTCTCATTTTCATTACTGTCAAAAATAGACAAAAAACAAACAAACAAATAAATAATACTTAAACTGTAAAACATGAGTTGATTTCAGCTGGATAATGACATTACAGTTTTCACCCAGTGACTAAATAAAATGAATGTCAACAATAGCACTAAACTGAACTACCATGGGACAGAAGTGAGCAGATTAATGATACTACTGTCCTCTGTAAAACTACTGTGTCTAAACTGAACTCATGTAAGAATTGATGAACTTTACACTATTGTCTAAAATTGCTTGGTCACATATTTAACATTAATGCGGTTTACATAATTGATTATTAAATTCCAATTTATTACTTTAAATCAGTTTTAAATTAATCTAAATTCTACAAATCAATATAAAAATATAGACAAATAGATTAAAACAGCTGGCTACCATATCATATTATTGAGCCCAGAAAACAACAGTCATGTCATGATGATTTAAAAGAACAAACAACTGAAGTCCACATATGAATTGATATACATCATACACGCAACACACACATAACACCAACAGCATTTTAACATAAGCCTGATTTTGTTATCAGCTGTATGGATGCTTTGGGGCCTTTAACTAGTGTACCTTCAGCGTCCGTCGAGGAGACGAAGGTGAAATCTCCGTTGGTGGGAGAAAACTGCATGGCTGACAGTGATTACAGCTCGGGCTTCGCTCACAATCTCACACCGCCGCCGAACGCGCACCTTCACACCATTGCCACGTTTAACGATTCCTACCGATCAGCTTTCGGACGGGACTGCTGGCTCAAAACAGTCATGGAGGAAGCAGGAAGTGCAGAAAAACACAGACGACACGTCAAATCCTGGAGCGGAGCGGAACGGAGAGTCACGCGCTCCACCCAGCGCTAGAAATGAGCAGCGACAAAACACACACAAATCACAGCACCACCCCGTGACGCTTCTGCAAATCTAAACATTTATTAGACAGTTATTTTATGTATGTATGTATGTATGTATGTATGTATGTATATATGTATGTATGTATGTATGTATGTATGTATGTATGTATGTATGTATTTTTCGGAATGCATATATCTATTCCTGATTTCTTATGGCCATAATTTTTATTCTTTACTTTAGTTTCCACACATTTAAATGCATTTCTGTCCTCTTGTGTTGAGTTCGTGTAAACAACAAAAATCCTTGTGTGTTTGCGCTCACTTGGCGATTCATTTAGAGCAAAATAAATAAATAAATAAATAAATAAATAACAGTCACTTCTCGAAAGTTAAAAATAGTTTAACAGTTAATTAAAACCAACAATATCCAGCTGCACTGCAGACCCGCAGACCCACACATGTTTCAGTTCTCACAATCCAGGACACACGATCTAGGCAGGGGCGAACCATATATGGTTACGAGGGATGTTAATGTTAATGTCTCTCATCGGCGAGGTCGATGTTGTTTCCGATCGCCATTCAATATAATGGACTTAAGACATGGTTATTGCAGTTTAACTGCACAAACTGCAAATACAAATGGGAATTATGGAGGACGAAACCTGCAAAAACAATAAATGAATACGCAAATAAATAAATAAATAAATCCAAATATGTATGCATAAATAAAATAATAAAGAAATATATGTTCAAATAAATAAATGTGTATAAAAATAAAAAATGCCTAAATAAATAAATATATAAATAATTAGTAGTGCTGTCATGTAAATAATTAAATAAATTACACGAATGTTGGGAAAAATATATAAGTAATCACCTGTTGGCAGGGTTGTTCTCTTACAAACTAACCTAAATAATTAATTATTTTATTTATTTATTTTTTATTATGCTTTAAAAAACAGATACACGAACAAGGTAGGGTGATACGTTAAAAGGTAAAAAGATAATAATAACAGTACCAAAATTAATAATTAAAAAAAAAACGCAAAAAAACAAGAGTTTGAATAATTAAATAAGATTCTTACAATTATAAACCAGCAGGACTTTTACATTTAATTAAAAATATATATTTATTTTAGATACTTCCGAGGATGTGGAATTCTTTGTCCCGCCTCTTCCACATTTCTACTTTGTGATTGGCTGTCTGTGGCCGGCTGACCAATAGGGTTCTTGTGCAGTGACGTCACATTTTTGCCGCTAAAGTCGAAGCCCTGTAACTTCACTTGGTGGTAGAAGCGCGAGTAAAAGCTCTCTGTAAGTGTTTATTACAAATGTTAAAACTACAAATAGTTTAAATTATACATGATTAAGGCATGTCCTACAACGAGACGGTTCTTCCTCATGACGTTAGGAGATTTGGGAGGAGTTCATTGTGTTTTGTTTTGGAGGGATTTGGCGGTTAAAATTATTACGGACACAAGAAGTAAACTTTAAATGTATTATAAGTCTTTGTATATGGATGTTCGTTATTTTACGTTCGTCTTCGCTTTTGGACGGTTAGGGGTTGTTATTCCGTTGATTTTGGTGACGTGTTTGTGTAGAGTATGCTTTTAATATGTAACGTTATATGTATTTAAACGATCAGGCTTTTATGTTCATCTTTCAGGGTGACAGGCTGTACTCATCTTCTTCAGACATCTGTCCTTCCAGACAGACAACATGGGTATTCAGGGCCTCTTGCAGTTTATCAAAGATGCTTCGGAGCCCATGCATGTGAAGAAGTATCGGGGTCAGACGGTGGCGGTGGACACATACTGCTGGCTCCATAAAGGGGCCTTTTCATGTGCAGAGAAGCTTGCAAAAGGGGAACCTACAGATCAGTGAGTTGTTTGCATGTACCAATGTTTATTTTTGATTGCAAAAAAATATGTGAACAGATCATAAATGGCCAACAAGCACCATTTTGCATTCCTCATGCTCACATTGTGTCCATCAGGTATGTCTCCTACTGTATGAAGTTTGTGGACATGCTGCTTTCTTTTGGTGTTAAACCCATCTTGGTGTTTGATGGTCGTAACTTGCCCTCCAAACAGGAAGTGGAGAAGTCCCGGCGAGAGTAAGTGCTCTGCAGATTACTAGAAAGAGTAGTTGTATTAATTTGATTTAAAATTAAGAATATTTAATGTTTATTTTCATAAATAGGAGGCGACAGGCCAATCTGCAGAAAGGCAAACAGCTGCTGCGGGAGGGAAAGATAGCAGAAGCCAGAGAATGTTTTACCCGAAGTGTTAATATCACCCCTTCCATGGCACATGATGTCATTAGGGTGAGGTCATTGAAGCTAAAATTAGTTAATAAATAAATAAAGATATATGTAGATATATGTACAGTATGTGTGTGTATGTTGTGAAATAAGTCTCATTTGAATATTTAAGTTAGTGTATTATGTGTTGTGTTTATAAGCCTGTGTATTGTGTAATTAATGTTATTAAAAAACAAATAAATAAAAAAATTGCCCTTTTGTTGTTTGCTGACATCATTTCATTTGCTTCTTTCTTGTTATCAGGCTGCCAGAACACGTGGAGTGGACTGTGTTGTTGCTCCATATGAAGCAGATGCACAGTTAGCATTCCTCAACAAATCTGATATCGCTCAGGCGGTGATCACAGAGGACTCAGATCTGCTGGCATTTGGCTGCAAAAAGGTACTATTAGGCCTGTCGCAATTATTGGTTGATCATCTGAATGTGGTTGATTGATCTAATCGCAGTTAGTTAAGATAACCGTGGTAATTGTGCAGTGTTCATATTAAATAGAGAAATTGAAGTGCATAGACTGTATAATACAATCCTTACATATGTCTCCTTAAAACAAAACTAAAATGGTCTTAGTGAAATCCATTGCAAAACAGTATATGTGTATTTATTACTCCATAAACTTTATGCTGTCATTCTGAAGTTTTTTTTAGTCAATACAATTAAAAAATACCAGCATAGTATAAGGACAATGTATTAATGAAGAATTGAGTGCTGAAAATACAAATATTTTAACATTTGAAAAAACATAAAATTTCTTACTTGTTGTGCATTGTTTGCAGGTGATTTTAAAGATGGATAAACAGGGTAATGGACTGGAGATTGAGCAGTGTCACCTGGGCCGCTGCAAATCTCTTGGCAACATCTTCACAGAGGAGAAGTTTCGATATATGTGCATCCTCTCTGGCTGTGACTACTTGCAGTCTCTGTATGGTATTGGTCTGGGAAAAGCATGCAAGCTGCTCAGGATGGCAAATAACCCTGATATCCTGAAGGTAAGAATAAGAAAACTGGTTAGAAATTAAACATGGTACAATAAGATGTAATTATTAAAATATTACCGAAACAACATGTTTTATGACATCCTTTTCATTCTGGTAATATTTTTTTGAGACGCATTGCATTCCATGTTTATGCACTATTAACCACCTTTAAATGTTTGCCTCTTTAATCTATTTAATTACTCACAAATGTGTTTAATTCCTGTTCCATCTGTTGAGTCAATCTGAATGTTGTTGTGGAAACAAAACATTTTACAAAAAAAATAGATTAATCCTAAAACTACATAAATGTTCCATACAGGTGATCAAGAAGATGGGGCAGTATCTGAAGATGGACATTTCTGTCCCAGAAGAATACATTGAGGGTTTCACAAAAGCCAACAACACATTTTTGTATCAGCTGGTCTTTGACCCCTTGAGGAGAAAGGTGGTACCTTTGAACCCCTATCCAGATCACATTAATCCTGCTGCCCTCAGCTATGCTGGAACGTATCTTTTACGCAATCATATTGAATAAACAGGAACAGTTTATCTTAAATTAATGTTGGAGCTGTTTTTAAATGTCTATGTTTATGTTACAACATACAAATTGTTTGTCTGCAAATTTAACTTAACCAATTAAATGCAGTAATGTAGGTGATGAGAAAGGGTTGCAAATGGCTCTTGGCAACCTGGACATTAACACGATGCAAAGAATAGATGACTTTAACCCTGATGCTCCTCAAAGTCAGGTAATCCGATTCTGTATTTACTTGAATTATTTATTTTAATATCAAAGCACAATTTTAGCCCTATGTATTATTAATATTATTTTTTTTTTTATATTATTATAGTGATTTGAATGATCGTTTTCTATTTTTCAGTTTTAGTAATTTTATGTTTTGTCATTTTTTTTTTCAGCCACCTAAAGCTCCTCGCAGTAGTTCCTGGAATGACAGATGTGATAAAACTGGCCCAACACAGAAAAGCATTTGGAGCCAGAACTATGAACCAGGTTGCACAAAGCCACAGAATCCTACCTCCCCTAAAAGACCACCTCCCACCCGGGGCAAAGAGAGGATTGTTAGTGTGCAGAGTCTAAAGTTGCCCCAGAGAGAGTCACAGGTGAAAAGACCACGTGAAGGTAAACAGACCGCAGTGCTATAATTTTGAAACATGCCAAGCCATGTTTATATGTAAAATTTTGTATTTTTTCTCTTCTGAAAGACACAAGTCTCTGTGTGGATGACCTGTTAGAACAGTACACAGCTGGTGTAAAGAGACACTGTCCTGAAACTCTGCCCACAACTAAGCCGCTGACTAATGACAACACGGTCTCTAAGGAGAACCATTGTGGCAGCACATCTGGACCATTTCGTCCTCGAAATCGCTTTGCAACCCTCTTGCAGTGGAGGAACCGATCAGAAGAGGGCACTGAAGAGCAGGGCACATGCAGCAGGTACTAGGGCATGATGGGAAGCATAATGCAGCTATCACAAATTACTATAGCCTACTACTAAAGCTTAATTGTACTACTGCTCAAATTATCCAGGGTTATTGGATTATTATCCATATGGCATTGGATATGTTTTATTACATCTATTGAGCAGCCTGGTAGTTCTCAGTTTAGCCTCTAGTGCAACATATTGACAATGTTGTTATCAATATCTCTATCAGGTTCTTCTGTCATGATGAATCCAATACAGCAGAGACGCAGGAAGACTCAATAAAACAAGACTCTTTACAGTCTGTGGAGTGTCAAGAGAAGCATGTCTCACAGTCTGGAGGAGACACATCATCACTGTGTGAAGACCCAGAGAGAGAGCAGGATGAAGATGAGTCGTCTAGCCCACCCACATCTCCATCTTGCTCTTCCAGGCCTGCTAGTGTGGGTCTTGGGGTCTTCAGCTGGTCAGGCAGCACCACAGAACTCAATAAATCTGCCTCACATTCAGCCGCAGTCAGCACAGAGAGACACCGGTCATTCTCCACACCTTCAGGATTATCTACCCTGCAGCAGTTTCAGAGAAAAAAGGCAAGCTTCTCCTGGGCAGGACCTGGGCTTTCTCTTTCGTCCTCGCCTGTAGAAGGCAGTGAGGATGCTGGGAAATCTCCTGGGTCTCCTCCATCACAGGACAGTGCCTATTTCTCCCAGTCCAGCGGCATCTCTGCTAGTGTGGAGGACTCTTTAGTCACAGAAGACTCTGATAAGGTGAGAAAATCTCTTCCCACACATACTTTACATGGGTGGGCCGCCCATGTATATTTAGTGACTCATTTTTTGTTTTACTATTATTATCACCCTTTTACACTTTTTTTTTTTGTCTCCGCCTAATCTAAAAAAACTTCCACGAGCAATTAAGTAGTGGAAAATCTTCTCTCCTTTACTTGTTTCATACTGCTCGTTCTGTGTGTGTGAGAACTGTCAACACTCGCATGCTCTGCAGACCCGCACCTTTTTGCAACTGGCCAGGGTTTGTAAATCTAATCTAAAATGTCTGAGATTTGGTTTTGCTTTCTTTTTCAAAGCTGTCGTAAATTTTATGCGCACAGATGCGAGAGAGCCATTAAGCGACATTAAACGACTTTATAATATACTATTTATTATAAATTTATTATATACTCAGAGAGAAGGAAATTACATCCAAATCGGCCGCAGAATATTTGTACACCATTAGAAATGGGTAATTAACTCATTTGTCTTATTTAATTAATCTACACGTTTTATTCTGTTAATTATTATAATTTTTTTAGAGCTATTGTCTGTTTTTATTCTTTTTTTTCCTGTCATTTATTTCTCATTTGCTGTATATTTTAATAATTTTATCATATCAATCTATTACATATTTTATACATCTAAAATGCTTTGGCAATAAATCGTCATGCCAATAAAGCAACCTGCACTTGAATGAGAGATAGAAAGAAGCTTTTGTCCTTTTAGTGGGTGCACATGGCTTCTGAATAGCATAAAAGAGAAATAGTGGATTTTTTTATTCATTTAGTCTTTTTTTTTCAACTTTAACCCATTGAAAAGAAAAAGTTTAAAACCGATAATAATAAAAATAGTGTAAAAAATCTAATTATGTTTTGTTTGTTGCGTATAGTTAACTATTTATGTGCTGTGGGTAAAAGGTGTGTTTCAATCCAGTCACCACCGCAAGTATATTTCAAACCTGTGGAAAGCACTGTATAGGGATAAATATATCCCAAGAAATGAAAATTTAGTAATCATTTTCATTTAGTCTAAGGGGCACATCAATAATTTTCCTTGCCCAAACAGATAAGTAGCATGATTTTAAAAATCAAGCTACATAAATACCAAAACTATGGTAAGGGCATAATCTGCCGAATTAAATTATTTGGGCAAATTAAATTCGCTCCTACTTCAGTGTAGTCTGCTCCAGCACAATAGGAACTGCAATGATGTAGGTTGATTGGTTGAATGCATGCCATTTGAAACACCAGCATCACATTTTCAAATGACAATGCATACACATTCAGAAAGCTAATGTTAGTGGTAACCTGTTGGTGATTTTGTTGAATGCAGCTCTTGACATCACTGTCCACCAGCTTATATCATTTCCGATGTTCTGTGGAAGGTAGAAATTCAACCACGAGAATGGTTTTGGGGGAAAACAGTTCCTAGGGAACTACCCGATGCAAAAACCCATCGTGTAACACCCACACAAACACCTACAACACCTCTAGCATCTCAGTGTTTTTGCATGGGCAAACACCACTCACATTTTTCCAGGATTTATAAATCTGATTATCTCTTGTCTGTTTTGTTTGAATGTAATTGTCTGTGAAGGAAAAAGAGAGAGATTCAGATGTCTCCAACAGCCCTAGCAGCTCTCCACCAGACAGGCTGAAGCCTGCTGTTAACCGAACAAAGGCAAGTCCGTCTAGTCATGGTCCACGACCACAGAGTCTCCATTATGCATTTCCTGACACCCTACATACAGTAGAGTAAGGGGAAGGGGGATAAACCTATAAATAACTTTCCTCACACCTCCACCCTCAGTCTGACTTCCTCCACCTGTGCTCTACTGTAGGTTTCAGGGTTGTCCCGGAAAGGGGCTTGTGGGCAGGGTAAAGGCACTAAAATTGAGACCTCCGCTCCTGCAAGAGCCAGCGGTCTGAGAAGGAAACCAAGCGGGAAGAAAAATATCAACAATGAGAACAGTCCAGGTCTGCAGGCCACCATCAGTGGCCTCTGGGGGGCTTTCAGCTTCAAGAAGTAAGTGAGCATGTGTGTAAATATGTGCTCATATAAATAAACGACTCGACATGGCAGATGACAAGCCCTCACAGTCTGATTTGTCTTCTACTAGTTGTTTATAGCTGTCAGTACCAGCTGCGTCCAGCAGGATACACCTGTTAACCTAAACTAATGGGAGTGGTGCGGTTGCCAGGTTGATATGTGAACAACAGAGGTGTAGCTGCTTTCTTTAGTAAAGTGAGAGTCATTATAGTAGTTTAGAAAAGGGTGGTGCCTTCACTCTGTAAGGAAATACAGTTCCATTATGCAATTCTTTGACCTGAGTTGAATAATAATGGTCTGAGTCAGTGTCGATTCGAAGGGGGAGGGGCTAATCAACATTTGAATTACACGTGAAGTTGGAGTGAAACTTAATGAGTATTTGTATAATGATGAAAAGCAGTCCATACAATATGTATATGTAGGATTTTAAAACCATGTGATAGTTTGCATAACAGACGGAAACATCTCATTAACTGTTTTGGCCACATACTAGGTATTCAAAATATGTTTGTGTAAAGTCTGTGCTTGTGTTTGTCTAAGGGACAGTCCGAAGTTAAGCGCAGCCAAGAAAGGAGAGCCGATGTCACCGGTCGGGGAGAATGTGATGACAGAAACTACTCAAGCTGATTAGGAGATTTTCCATCATCGCTGAATGACGTCACTGTTTCAATCAATCACTTTTTTTAAGATTATCAGGCAGTCTTTCAGACATACTGTGTATGTTAATGATTTGTATGATAAATAAATAAAACTTTTGTAAAATCACGTATTTTATTTCAAGTCAGTAAAGACGTTATTCTTTACCTAGGTTGTGTTTGTATTTTGAGATGGTTGGTGCTCGACTGATTAATTTTTTGATTTTGATGTCAACCACTCTACTTGTGGAAGTATTTGGACTTTAATGGCATGGTCACTGAACTGACAAAAACTACTGCTAGTTTGATGTAATGCTAGTACTGCAGTAATGATGACTTGCCAATATGTACACCACAAATACAGGAAGAAATGCACAAAGGAAAAAGTAACAAATGGTAGTGGTCTACTTGTCTACACTGTAAAAATTCTGGGTTCCACACAATTCCTTCATGTAGTTTCAACGCAAATCGATTAAGTAAACTTAATTGTTTCAACAAATTATTATCAAGTGGATTGAATTTAAGTAGTTTGAATGAGCAGCAAAATATTTTGAGTTTATTGCATCAAATGTCAGGACTGTTGAAAATTACATTTTTGTTTTAGTCTTGAATGTTGCAGTGATTATAAATGCGTTATCAAGTGCACATAATTAAAATCTGGGCAATGAGTTGATTTAATAGACTGACAAGTTTTATTCCTCCCCCTGCAGCAGCCTGTCACTCACTTTAAAAATTATTTGTGTGCTTCCAATACACTTTATGACCCAACAGAATGTAATGCCTTCATTTTAGTAGATGATTTTACTCAGATGTAAATTCTAATAATCCAAAATTTAGTTTTCTTGCATTTGTTTTAACTTTGGCCCTTTCTTACAGTCAACATCATGCATTCAGATCTGTTGGAATACAGGACTTTTGTTGTCAATATTGTTATACTGTGGTGACATGTTTTTGGTTCCAAGAATTACCATTTGAATGTGAATGAGTCAGAGATGAAAAAAGGGGGTTAATAAATGTTCATATTTCAGATACATTTTTTACATGATTTAGAGAAGGCTCACTAAAATGTCATTCAGTGCAACAGCTTATGTATAAACAATTCCTTGCATATTTAGGAGCATTTTTTAAAGTGTGGTCACTGAACTGATGACATCTACTGCTAGTTCTGACTTCACAAACTCTAGTAATAATGACTTGCCAATATGTACACCACAAATACAAGAAGGCATGCACAAAAAATACGAAAAGGTAACAAATAGGAGTAGGCTACTTGTCTATTGCATCAAATGTCAGGACTGTTATCGTTTTGTTTATTTTTTTAACGTTGCAGTGATTATAAACGCGTTAAGTGCACGTAAATAAAATCTGGGCAATGAGTGCATTTAACGGCCAGACAACTTGTATTCATCTCGCTGCTGCAGCCTGTCACTCACTGTTAAATTCATTTGTGTGCATGCAATACACACATTATGACCCAATAGAAAGTAATGCCTTTATTTTAGTAGATGATTTTACTCGGATGTACATTCTAATAA
Source organism: Danio aesculapii (assembly GCF_903798145.1). Classification (NCBI taxonomy): domain Eukaryota; kingdom Metazoa; phylum Chordata; class Actinopteri; order Cypriniformes; family Danionidae; genus Danio; species Danio aesculapii. The sequence continues at coordinate 30,081,821 of NC_079451.1, forward strand.
TCCAAAATTGAGTTTTATTGTATTTGTTTTAACTTTGGCCCTTTCTTACAGTCAACATCATGCATTCAGATCTGTTGGAATACAGGACTTTTGTTGTCAATATTGTTATATTGTGGTGACATGCCTTTGGTTCCAAGAATTACCATTTGAATGTGAATGAGTCAGAGATGAAAAAGGGGTTGCCAATTGTTTGTATTACTCAGGAATTTTTTCCATGATTTAGAGAAGGCTCACTAAAATGTCATTCAGTGCTACAGCTTTATAAACTATTCCTGGTATATTTAGGAGCATTTTATGAAGTGTGGCCAATGAACTGATGACATCTACTGCTAGTTTTGACTTCAAAAGCTCTAGTAATAATGACTTGCCAATATGTACACCACAAATACAAGAAGGCATGCACAAAAAAAGGAAAAGGTTACAAATAGTAGCAGGCCATTTGTCTGTTGCATCAAAAGTCAGGACTGTTGAAGGTTACATTTTTGTTTTGAACATTGCGGTGTTCATAAATGCTTTATCAAGTGCACATAATTAAAATCTGGACAGTAAGTTTATTAAATGGCCAGACAAGTTTTATTCTTCCCTCTGCAGCAGCCTGTCACTCACTTTAAAAATCATTTGTGTACTTTGCAATACACACATTATGACCCAAAGTAAAAGTACTTCATTTTAGTAGATGATTTTACTTGGACGTACATGCCAAAATTGAGTTTTATTGTATTTGTTTTAATAGTGGCCCATTCTTACAGTAAACAGCATGCTTGCGTTCAGATCTGTTAGAATACAGGACTTTCGTTGTTAATATTGTTATATTGTGTGGTGACTTTTGGTTCCAAGAATCCCCATGTGAATGAGTCAGAGATGAAAAAGGGGTTGATAAATGTTAGTATTACACTTTAACAGCTTTACATTTGTATTTGCAACTTAGCAGAATGTGTCTTGTTTGATTTTGTGTAAATTATATACAGTGCTCAGCATAATTTAGTACAGTCCATTTTGAAAATGAATATTTTTATCCATTTCTCAGTGAATATAGGCAACGTATTTTGGTGCATTTAAACAAAGCAGATTTATTAAACAGATATATTTATTAAAATAATATTTTAATTAAGCATATTTAGAAACTGAAAGATAATACAACTAAATTCAAGCTAAATATTGCAAAAAACAAATTACAACCTACAAAATTTATACTAAATTTTTGCCATTTTTTGCTTCTCTGGATTTTTCCTCTTTTTCAAATTTGTATTTAATATTTTTCTATAACATATAAATTTGGGTGTACTAGTTTTGGACCGTTATCGTAAGTTATTTTGTTAGATAAGCTCCAGATTTGGCTTCAGTACTGACTAATCTAATGTATATGCACAAATAGAATATTGTATAGCTTCCTATTAAATATATGAATTTAAAAGATAGATTTGTGAGGGGTGTACTTATATATGCTGATAGTTATGTATGTATATATAATTTGATCTGATCATGAATTTTTACCATGATTTAGAGAAGTCATTCAGTGTAACAACTTGTTTAAAAAAATCAGGCATATAAAAGATTTAAAATGATTATTAATTATAACAATAACTTTATTAAAAGACCGTTTAAGGATCACGGAATAGCAAAACTAAAATCCCTTTTAATGTTTTAATTTCAAATAATTAAATATAACTACCAGTCATCATAAAAAAATGTACTTAGTCTACTCTCCTATCATTGTTTTGTTTGGAAAAACTAAGATTTTAATAATTTAAAATGTAATAAATGTAGTACGAGGGTGACACAGTGGCTCAGTGGTTAGCACTGTCGCCTCACATCAAGAAGGTCCCTGGGTTGAGCCCTGGCTGTGTCAGTTGGTGTTTCTGTGTGGAGTTTGCATGTTCTCCCTGTGTTGGCGTGGGTTTGTAAATATGCTACAGGCCATGTGCTGTTCCATTTTTGCATAAATGCACAACGCAACATTATTCGCCCATGTTTTGACACTTGATTTCCATTTGAAACATTGAAATGTCAGTCAACATGTAGTAAATTGAATTCGAAATGGGACATATCCCAACGCGATACTGTAACCTGAACTATAAAATATGGGCAGCTGTGTGAACGTATTTTGGTATCAGAGATCCGCTGAATTCCATTGAAATGAATGACTCAGATTGTTGGTACTGTGCGTGGGCTGAACAGTATTAGACTGGTTGAGGAATGCACTGAACAAATGCCTCAGGTGTGCTGCTAGATAGACCTCATGCCTCAATCCTCCTCAGGACGGGACATCAGAGTAGAGGACGACTCACATTATCAGCAGTTTCACAAAAATGCACGCATTCACTGACAGACACAAGCCCTCTTGTCCTACAGACTTATCAGAAGAATCTAAGCGCTGTTTTCCTTACCGTCGCATTCTTCGACTGTTTCTAATTCAACTAATTCACTCACAAGTCACGTTAACACATAAACAAGACCTCCTCACGACGGTCAGAGGAAACATGACATCAGCTTCTTCATTTAATCTGCCACATGTTAAACTCTAAAGCGCAGTAAGCTAGCCCATCAATTCAGTGCATTCAATGTTACATTTTGGATCGTTTTCTTGCTTCGTGAATGAACCATCACTCGCCTTTAACAGAATCTTGAATTTTCCTGGAGAAAAAACAACTATGCAGGAATGTACAGAGAACAAGCTCAGAACATAAAACATATCAAATGACGCTTGCTTGACAGGTATATGAAACGTATTTTTCATAGTTGGGTGTTTCTTCTTATGATTTATATTTACATTTATTAATTTAGCAGATGCTTTTATGGACAGTGAACATGTATCACAAAAGCACACGTTTACTGGGAACTCTGGTGATAATAAGTATAGTGAGCAGCGGTATATACACTGTAAAAGAATCTGTGATTTTACGGTTTATATAGTTTATTATATAGAATTTTTAATGTAAATTTCTGTAATTCAACCTTTGTTATTTTAAAGTAAATTTCTGTAATTTAACGGTCGTTATTTTACTGTTTTTTCCAGCACCCCAGCTGCTGGAAATAAACTGTAAAATTCAGATTTTTTTACAGTGTAGATGCCATGACAAGATTAATTTAGATTTTTAATTTAGTTTTTTTTAGAGTTTTCATTCATTCATTTATTCATTCATACATTCGCCTTCGGCTTAGTTCTTTATTTATCAGGGGTCGCCAAAGCGGAATGAACCGCCGACTTATCCAGCATATGTTTTACACAGCAGATGTAAACCAGCCGCAACCCAGTACTGGGAAACACCCATACCCACTCTCATTCACACAGACACACTCATATGGTCTATTTAGTTCATCCAATTGACCTATTTTCCCAGTATTGGGTTGTGGCTAGAAGGGCATCCACTGCGTAAAACCTATACCACATCTTTGGACTGTGGGGAAATGGAAGCACCTGGTGGAAACCCACGTGAACACAGGGAGAACATGCAAACTCCACACAGAAATGCCAACTGACCCATGCCAGGACTCAAACCAGTTACCTTCTTGCTGTGAGGTGGCAGTGCTAACCATTGAGCCACCATGCCACCCTTTATTATTAATATTATTGAGTCCCTGTAACAGATTGTTTTAAGGAAAGTGTCTATTGCATACAGAGAGGAAAGAGCAAAGTGTTTTTAAGGGTGTTTGTCAAGCACACTGTGTGACCCACGATTATTAAGATGGCAATTGGATTAAAGTTTTATTTTATTTGTTACTTCATATTTATTGTGTTTACTTTTGTCACAATGCTCACATAAAAACTTACAGTACACATAGTAAAGAGTAAAATGTTTTGTCTGAAAAAAAATTATCTAGACCATTTTGAGGGATGTAAACAAAAAACAATGGTCCCAACGTATTTTCCGTTTAACATTTTTCATTTCTACAGCTTCCGAGCCACATACTGATAAATAATGTTATAATAGCTGTTTTAACATTAAGTTATGATTGAATTGCCTCCTGCTACAGTTATGAAATAGTTTGATAACAAGCAGGAAATGTTCATGAGCCAATGACATGACACACTGAATTAGTCTATATACACTTCATAAACTAAAACTGTATATTACATGTGTATATTTACGATTATAAGCATGAAAGACAAAATCAGTCATTTTACAGCTTACTGTTGAAAACATCACTTTCTATTCAAAACCAACTCAATCTTATTTGAAATCAAACTTTTTGTATCAAACAAGCTCATTCTGTCATCTCATTTACTAATTTTTTGCTTTTTACTTTAAAATAAGCATGAAGGTCGGCCTCTAACTCTGCCTCTATACTCAACAAATGACATTTGCAGTTTGTTTAAACTACTAATAAAATAGGCTGAAACAACACAATTCTTGGCGACATGGTGGCTCAGTGGTTAGTACTGTCGGCTCACAGCAAGAATGTTGCTGGTTCGAATCCCAGCTGGGTCAGATGGCATTTCTTCGTGGAGTTTGCATGTTCTCCCCATGTTCGTGTGGGTTTCCTCCAGGTGCTCCGGTTTCCCCTCACAGGTGAACTGGGTAGGCTAAATTGTCCATAGTGTATGTGTGTGGGGGTTTGCATTGTTTTATGTTTAATTCACTTTGAAAAACAATTTCTAAATAAAAAAAACTATTTGTAAAAACTAATAAGTTAGATTAATTCTAACTAAATAGATTAAAAGTCGCGAAAAGGAACTGTTCTGAGAAACTAAGGAATCAGTTCTCTTCCAGCGACTCAGCATCTGTGTGGAAAAGTCTGAAAAACATCACAAACTACAAGACACCATACCCCAGCACTGTAGACAATGAACGACTTGCAAACGACCTGAATGAGTTTTCCTGCCGGTTTGAGAAAACCCCCCACACCCACTCTGAACTGCTCTTCACGCCACCATTAACACCTCCACCACCCCCCGCCTCCCCCATACCTGCACTTCAGTTCAGCGAAGAGGAGGTGCACCAGGTCTTCCGGAAACAAAAGAGGAAAAAAGCACCAGGCCCAGATTTTATAATACCAGCCTGTTTAAAATCCTGTGCTGACCAACTGGCCCCCATCTTCACCCTGATCTTCAGCAGATCACTGGAGCTGTGTGAAGTGCCCTCCTGCCTCAAACGCTCCACCATCATCCCCATCCCAAAGAAACCCAAACTTACAGGACTAAATGACTACAGACCGGTGGCACTAACATCTGTGGTCATGAAGTCTTTTGAAAAACTGGTGCTGGCCCACCTGAAGGACATCACTGAACCCTCACTGGACTCTCTTCAGTTTGCCTACAGAGCAAACAGGTCTGTGGATGATGCAGTAAATATGGGACTGCATTATGCTCTGCAACACCAAAAAGCTCAACAGAGGCTGTACTTTCTTTGTCAGCTAAGGAAGTTTAACCTCCCAAAGGAGCTGCTGAAACAGTTCTACACCTCCATCATTGAATCAGTCATCTGCATATTAATAACTGTCTGGTTTAGCTCAGCTACTAAATACGACCTCCAAAGACTACGTCGAATAGTTCGGACTGCTGAGCGAATCACTGGTACAACCCTTCCTACACCCCAAGAACTGGACTTATCCAGAGCTAGCAGGAGGGCTGCCAAAATCACTCTGGACCCCTCTTACCCAGCACACTGCCTCTTTGAACTTTTACCTTCTGGTCGACGCCACAAAGCACTGCGAAACAGCCCGAAACAGAAACAGTTTCTTCCCTCAGGCAATCCATCTCATGAACACTTGATGATAATAATTGTGGAACCAACATCACTACTTGCCATACACTTTTATACACATATACACTTATTTAACAACATTTGCACAACTTTACATGCCAATTTGCATGTAACAGCTGCACATATAACGTTGTATATAGTAATGAACACGTACATACACTTGTCAATCTGTATGTTTGCACTCACTACTTACTTCTCTTTTTAAAAAAATATATTTATTATCTGTTTTTTGTCCTGTCTCTGTTATCATGTTGGACTGTAGAAGCTCTGTCACGAAAACAAATTCCTCGTATGTGTGAACATACCTGGCAATAAAGCTCTTTCTGAAATGTGTACCTTTTGAAAAGGTACCACCCCAGTGACAGTTCGCGTACCTTTATTTCTGAGAGTGTACAGTAACCAGATTTGGGTGTGACTGAATATCTACTGAAATTTGGTGGAATAGTGACAAATTCAATGTAACAAAACACCATAGTACTGTTTTGGCAAACACCTATGTAATTTAAGATGCTGTAAAATAGTATTTTTTTTATCACTTAAACAAATATTAAAAACGCACACAACAAAATTCTCATGTGTTCTCAGTAATAAAGGTACAGAGCCTGTCAGTGGGATGGTTACTTTTCAAGAGCTACACTTTTGTGCCTACATATTAGATAAGTTGCATGCATGTAAAAAGTCCACATAAACTATAGTGTGAGGAACACTCAGTTAGTTTCCACCCATTGCTCTCAAGTTCCGTACGGTTTGAATGTGCCCTTAAGAGACACTGCCACCACTTCACCATTCATTCGTCCTCTATTATAAGTTGAAACACTGCTCACTTGACAGGGCTCTTTGGCCTCAGTTCTGCAGGTGATCTGAATGCCAGCATGAGAATGTGGAAAGGTGGCATTTTTCTGAAGTGTTGTCATGACGCTTAATCGCCGCCACACCTACTTCAGAAGAGTACCACACAGTGCCAGCAACACTGACTCAATGGACATGCATATTCCAGGAACAACACAGAACAAACATGTCTGAAAACCACAAGTCATTTGATTTATGCAATTGTGTACAAATAACAGCAATAGAAAAGTATGAGAGCTGAATGAAATCTCTCGAGCAAGACGGAATGACACGGCTACAACTAGAACTCAAAGTCATCTTATCTGAAAGCCACCTTGATCAAAGCAATCTCCAGCTTCATTAAAGGAAGTGAAGGAGGTTGTTTGTGAGTCTGACACCTTTCTGTCTCTGTCTGAGTCGCGATGGGCCTCTCTGCGACAAAACAAAGATTTTCTGTCACCATGTACAGACTGTGTATTAGTTCCACAGTGAGTCATGACTTGGTTTAGACAGTGCAAGACTGACTTGCAAGAGCTATAATTACAAGGGCCTTTAATAAACTCATAACCTTTTACCACCCTTTTCTGTTCACTTACTAGAATATATTTATACTATAATAATGTATAATCTTCTGTACGTAGCCCAAAGGGATATTTCAAAGATGTCAAGCCAAACATCTTTACCTTTATCCCACTTGAGGACTATTTAACAATTATGCAGATCTCAGATAACTATTTCCAGATCACACATGAAAAAAGTAGATATTTAGAAGAATCTGGAAACCCATAGCTGCTGACTTCCCTAGTTACTACCTTCTTTAAATATGTGTGAGAAAGAGAGAGAGAAAGGGAGAGAGAGAGAGAAAGGGAGAGAGAGAGAGAGAGAGAGAGAGAGAGAGAGAGAGAGAGAGAGAGAGAGAGAGAGAGTCTGGAACAAATAGAGAGTGAGTTAATGAGAGTTTTCAAATATTTGGGTGTGAGCTTTCACTTTAAGTGTGCAGCCATTTTGTTTTTTTCTAGTTCTGGTACTGGCAGCCAATCCAATTTATACATAGATGCCTCTTAATGGCTGTTTATACAGTATGGGCTGCTATCTTTTAGCTTCTTTATGCCCCAGGAAGCTTTGCATACATTATGGCAATAACCTCAGTTAAACTGTAAACAATTTCTAAACAACAGGGCGCAATAAGGTGGTGTTATTCTCCTCACAGTTCATCCACTGAAGCATAAGGGTATTTTAATGATGGATAAAAATAAAGCACAACGGAAACACCTCTCATTTAGTTTTCTGTATACAGATATGGATAATTTTTTAAGTGCGACCATACTGTTTCTAATAATTTGTTTTATTTAAATTGATATCTATCTATCTATCTATCTATCTATCTATCTATCTATCTATCTATCTATCTATCTATCTATCTATCTATCAAATGTTAATATTTATTACTTAAAAAATAAGCACGTAGTATAATCAGCAGCATAGTGTATTCCCATTTGCTAGATTATCTTAATGACTAGTGTTTTCTGAATAAAAAATGCATAGTCAAATAGCACAGATTACCCATTTGTTTTGTTAAAATCAACAAACTGTTGTACATCAAGTAAAAAAGTCAAGTAAAAAGTGTTAGTTAGAACACTGGTTAGGTGTTTCTGTGTTGCAAAAGACTTGCCTAAAATGGCTGAAATTATGTTAAACAAAATCAATCAATCAATTTCTAACAAAAATGTGAGACTGACATATCATCAAGTTTATGCATGTTCTTAATAATACTACAAAAAAACTAAGACTCACCAAAGAATCTGACATTGTACTCACTGTTGGTGAAACCTAGAAAAAACTAGAAAAAGGACCTTCACTATGAAGGCTGACTGTGATATTGCCTGTATTTAAAAAAAACGTTTCTATAAATATAAAACAAACAAAAAAAAATATATATATATATTTTATAAAATATATATAGTAGCATTTTTCCTTAAATCCCATACATTTATTTACTTTTTTTAAAGGGTTAGTTCACTCAAAAAGTATTTACTGATCCTTTACTTGTTTCAAACCTTATGAGTTTCTTATGAGTTTCCTTATGATGTTGGAAACCTGTAACCATTGATTTCCATATGATCAATTTTTCCTACTATGGAAGTCATTGGTTACAGGTTTTCAGCATTTTTCAAAATATCTTTTTTTGTGTGTTTAACAGAAGAAAGAAACTTATAAAAGTTTGGAACCACTTGAGGGTAGTGGGTAAATAGTGGGTAATTTTTATTTTTGCAGGTAAGCTAACCCTTTAAGGTTAATACATATTTAAATCCATTTAACATATTAAAAAGGATTAGTTCATTCATTCATTTTTTCTCATCCGCTTATTCGGGGCCAGGTCGAGGGGGCAGCATTCTTAGGAGAGAACCCCAGACTTCCCTCTCCCCAAACACTTACTCTAGCACCTCAAGGTGTTCCCAGGCCAGCCAAGAGACATAGTACCTCCAGCGTGTCCTGGGTCTTTCCCGAGGCCTTCTCCCAGTGGGGCATGCCTTGAACACCTCCCTAGGTAGGCGTACAGGAGACATCCGAAACAGATGCCCGAGCCACTTCAGCTGACTTCTCTCGATGTGGAGGAGCAGCGGCTCCACTCCAAGCTCCTCCCGGTTGACAGAGCTCCTCACCCTTTCGGTGCACCCTGCCACCCTGTGAAAGAAAACTCATTTCGGCCACTTGTATCCGAGATCTTGTCCTTTGGTCATGACCCAAAGCTCATGACCATAAGTGAGAGTAGGAACGATTGACCGGTAAATCAAGAGCTTTGCCTTTCGGCTCAGCTTTTTCTTTACCACAACGGACCGGTACATTGACCGCAGTACTGCTGCCGCTGCACCAATCCGCCAGTCAATTCCATCCTTCTCTCACTCGTGAACAAAACCCCGAGATACTTGAATTCCTCCACCTGGGGTAAGGAGTTTCCTCCAACCTGGAGATGAAAACAAGGAATAGTTCTCACAAAACAAAAATGTACTTCTATTAAACAAGCAAACTAAATATTTTTAAAGAAAGCTAGTAAACCGACAGTTACCTGTAGTCATTGACATTCATATTATAAAACAAAATACTATAGAAATCCTTACGTGATGACAGAATTTACACTTTTCAGTAAATGATCACATTAGTAATTGGTCTAAAGCAAGGGTACCCAAACTCGGTACTGGAGGGCCACTGTCCTGCATAGTTTAGATTCAACTTCCTTAACTCTCAGAAATAAAGGTACACGAGCTGTCACTGGGGTGGTACCTTTTCAAAAGGTACAAATTTGTACCTAAAAGGTCCATGTTAATACCTCAAGGGTACATACTAGTACCTAAAAAGTACAAAAGTGTTCCTCTTAATATATTTAGGTACTAATGTGTACCCTTGAGGTATTAATATGAACCTTTTAGGTACAAAATTATACCTTTTGAAAAGGTACCACCCCAGTGACAGCTCGCGTACCTTTATTTCTGAGAGTGTTCAACACACCTGATTGGAAGTTTAGTATCCCTAAAAAGAGCTTAATTAGCTGGTTCAGATGTGTCTGATTGAGGTTGTAACTAAACTCTACAGGACACTGGCCCTCCAGGACCAAGTTTGAGCACCCCTGGTCTGAAGGTAAGATCATGTAAGTCAGGGAAGGGCAAACTCGATCCTGGAGGGCCGGTGTCCCTGCATAGTTTTGCTCCAACCCTAATCAAACACACCTGCTTGTAGCTTTCTAGTGATCTTGAAGACACTAATTAGGGTGTTCAGGTGTGTTTGATTAGTGTTGGAGCAAAACTCTGCAGGGACACCGGCCCTCCAGGATCGAGTTTGCCCATGCCTGATGTAAGTGGTATATGGGACATTCTACCAGAAACATATATTTTCACTTATAAAAAACGTGACAGGGCCTGACTTAAGCTTGTCGTCCTACAAAAAAATCATACAAAAACAAGCATAAAATCATACAATTCAATGACAGAACGCATCCTTGATCACTGTCAGCTTCTTCTCCATCAAATGATGTCACTTCCGAGTCATAGCCTTAAAGGTGTATTACACACATTTTATGTTAAATTTAATGCAAATGTGGCAGGACAGACAGAAACATGGGGACAATTGTAAAATAGTATTTATTTGTGGAATTTATTTATATTTTCATGTTTTTAAATTAATTAATGTGAATGATAAGAACAAACTTTTCTACTTCTGAAGTTTTTATTTTTCTAAATAACAGTTTTCAGCAAAACAAAACTATTAAAGCTGTAAGCTCAATTGGCCTGAGGACAAGGACAATGACAGGGTTTGTAATTTTCTTTTAATAAAGAACAAAAATCTGAGAACCAAATGAATAACACATTCCTTTACAGAACAACTAACAGAAATCAACCATAAGTCCATTTTAGAAATGTTTGGGATTAAATACTTTTAATTCACTGTATTTATGTTTTCATTTCAGGGACAGATAATGTACGCTTCTGGTAGAATGTCCCATAAACTGTTGGTTTCTTGTTACATGAGCCATGAACTATTCATTACATTTTTTTTTTTGCATGTTAATTGTTAGTGTTTCTTTAAACAATGCAGGTATGTCCCAACCAGATCAGTGGTATCCAAAACATTCAGTACTGTGTGTATGTGTGTGTGTGCAATGACAAAAATGTGTTTTCACAATTCAAGCTAGCAGTTGCTCAATATCAAAGCACAACAACGGGAAGAAAAATATCAACTCTTTTGTCCAAACTGAGTAAAATGCTCTTTTTGTTCTCCTCTTGATTGCCATTGGGTGAGTTGACGCTTTCATTCAGACACCTGTTTCTCTGTGAAGCGTGAAGCAACGTTTATTCCTGCATTTTTACTTCCACCACTATGAGGTTCGGCCTTAATTAATGGTGAGGCCTAAACACGTTTACAGCTCGGGGAGAGCTTTTGTTTCCCGCTTGCTGGTTACTGTATTTCATTACAGAGATACAATGAAGGAGGCAAGTTCATACCTGAGACCCAGACTTAGATGTAACACGAATAAAAAAAAGACTCAACTCCAAAGTCCTCCCTTAAGGCGCAAGTATACTGCTCTTGTTACAACATGCGCACAAGCTCAATGCCACAGTCATCTTCATGCATTAGGCTACGCTACACACACACACACACAAGGTGTTTTCCTTGCTCAAACACTTTCTTTTGAGGCTCGCTAATACATCTGTGGCTGCTCATGACAGTGCAGTCAATAGGAGCTTTGCTGAGTAAACAGTGTAAATGGGTAAAATGAAGGTCAAAAATGAGTGATTCTTTGGGCAGATGACTACCTGAAATCTTAAAAGATGAAAGGTTTGTGTTGCACTGTGTGGATTTTTAATTGTGAGTGATGGTGATGTTTTTAGGTTTTGCATAGAAAAGGATGGATAATCCTGGATCTCTCAATGAACTTTCAACTTAAAATACAAACAACATACTTATTTTCCCCTGAACTGAACTGAAGTGGTTTGGGTTTGACAAAACAAAGCTGTTCTCAGATTATGATGTAGATATATTAAAAATCAAAGCCTTCTGATCTTCCGTTACTTGCTCATTTAGAGATGTTCTTCAGTGTTTTTTTAATTTTATTTTATAATTTTGATAGAATTATTTTTTTTTCATTTATAAACAGACATTAAAGGAAATAGGAGGTCACTGGGGGGGAAAAAGGACTTACATTTTTTAGTTAGAAACTACTGATGATATTTTTCCAATTTATATGCAATTTCAAGAGTTCACACTTAGCTGATAACTGGTTATAAAGCTTGTTTGGCATGCTGTCCTGGGAGAGAGCCTTGAGCTCATAAGATCCTCAAGCCTTGGGGATCCCTCCTGTTGCAAGGCAAGAGGGGAGTTTGAGCTCAGGTAGAACTCTTGAACACCCCTGCTGTAGAAGCTAATGAACAGATAGTGATTGCTCTTAAGAGATATCTACTTACTAAGTGCATGTCTTGGGAAACCCAAGCGAGCATGGGGAGACCGTGCAAACTCAGCACAGAAACTTTGGCTGGCTTGGTAATGACCAGAACCAATGACGTTCTTGCTGTGAAATAACAGTGCTAACCACTGGTCCATCGTGCCACCCATCTAGGAAAGGATGAGGAGTAGGGGTGGAAGGGGGATTCTTCAAAACGAAGATGACTGTGGTATGAAACCTAGGGCATTTGTAGTGGCTTAGGAGTTGTCTTATTGGTGAATCAAAAAGTACTTTGTGTGAAATGTTTTCAGAGATTTTAAACACAATACCAATGCTTTAACTTAAGAAATGTTTAGAAATCAGTTGGTGGAATGACTATGACTTTCAATTGCAACAAATAAAAAAAAAAATTATAATTTAAATAAACATTCAATTGGAAAGAAATATTGAAATTTTCAATATTCACACATCACCCATATTGTTGTTAAACATGCACGTCGTATTATTGTATTGTGCTTATTCATGATGCAACATCTTATTAATATATTTTTACTTTTATACAAAACTGTAAAAATGATCTCTGTAGTCAAATGCCATCAATTACCCTGTAATGTTAAGACAAGTGGCTACACGTCAGCATTAAAATAGTCCTTGCTTTTAAAACAAAACTTTGGTGGCCGAGACAGCTTAATGTGCTGCAGTTTAAGAAAACACATGCAATTACAAAAAGCACCAGCATATAGAGAAAAGATCTTCAGTTTGACAGCACACATGCTGGAAATCATCACAACGCAAACACATTTTTAAAAAAACACACTGCATTTTCCCACAATGCAGACATATTAGTAAAACACTTTAAAATAGCACGGAACACAATAAAAATGTTTCAATGGGACCCTACAACATGACAAACTATTTAGGATATGGTTATTCAGGCTAATAAAATACAAAAAATAAGTGAATCTGGATGTCAAAACAACCAAACAAAAAACTCAACTTTCAAAGATCACCTACAACTTCACAGAGCAATGGTGACAGCACAGTGGGTCCCCTGTGTTTCCGCTGTGTTCCATTCTTTTTGCAAGTATTGTGAGAAAATGCAGTGAGTTTTCGTAAATTGTTTGGGTTGTGAGAAAATGCAGCACGTTTTATTAATTTGTACGCGTTGTAGGAAAATGCAGCACATTTTTTAATGTGTAGCATTGTGATGATTCCCTGCATGCGTGCCGTCAAGATCTTTTCTTAATTTGCTGGTGTTTTTTGTAATTAAATGCGTTTTCTTAAATTGCAGCATGTTAAGCTCTCTCAGTCACCGTACATAACACTTCATAGAGGCTCTTCTATCTTCTATCGTAAGTAGTGCATTACCTTCGAATAAGCACTGTAACTGCCTGGTTGACCTTTTGTGCACAGGTTATCTTCAAAAAAACTAAAACCTCAAAATTTACTCCCACTGATGTTTCATAAATATTCTTTTAAATTCCACAAACGGTTCTTTACAGATGAATGAAATTCTTTCTAAATTTTTGAAATGTCATTCACACTATGAAACAAACATTTTTTTAGAAACCAAAATGGTTCTTTTATTCTATTACTGTGTAATACTGTATAAATTACTATTATTTTATAATGTGACCGCTAAGAAGTGGAACACAGTTGTAAGTCCCATATTTGAGCTGGTAGCAGTTTGGTTATTCAGACAGTGACAGCCAGATCTATAACCAAACTCTCAGCTGTACTTGTTTAGAACTCAGTCATATTTTTGGTACTTGAAAGTTAGACGTCTGCCACATTATGCAGTCGTCACTGCACAAACACAAGTGTTTAATTAATTAAGTGGTTTGCAAATGACTCAAACGAACCCTTATTTCATGACATTTAAACTTTCTGTTGATTTATTAAGATTTGGCTAAGGGAATCTTGCATCAATTAAACTAATGTTTTTGTTTACTTGTCTAATGTGTCAAAGTCACCACCTTTAGACTAATTTACCCCTGGTATCAAGACAGGTTTTCCCATTAACACTAAATACCTTTAAACACAATAAACAGGATCTAACACATTTTGGGGCTTGTTCACTTTTGACCATCTCCAACGTTTGGCCTTGATTTAAGACAGATTTTGTTTAGTTCGTACACAAGTGAGTATGGGAGACCAGCAAAGCAAATTTGTCCAAAGTTATTTACCATTTTACTGCATTTCGGGAACTGATATTTGATCTTCATATTCCATGAATTCCAGCCTGATTTCATGAGGAAATGTAACCATTTAATGTTTTGTCAGTTTAGTGGCTAATTCTTTTAGCCAATCATATGAAAATATACGATTTAAAAAAAAAGAGGCGTGGCACATCATACAAAATTGTACGAATTTATACGAATTAGCCACTAAATCAAAAAGTTACAAATTGCTATGAGATTGCGTGAAGACAATACATGAATGTATCATGGTAAAACATCTTTAATGAATGCAATTGCAGAATTGCAGAAAAGTGGAATAAAGACCTGCTACATATGTTAAACTGTCATCACACCCACACTATCAAGTCTAGCATGGCTGCAGCTTAACATGGGTTATGTTCCAATAGTACTAATGAATTATAAATAGAGAGCAAGTAAATGTGATGACGAGTAAGTAGAGGGGGCCTTGACAAAATCTCAATGAATGCATGTTGATACCAGGTGGAAACAGGGCCTTGATATTTTAGCCACTGTCGCTGTGGTTACATGCAATAATCACAAACAGGACATAGACCTGGTTTTTAGCTGCATTGTATAATAAGAATGTCAAAAATCACACTTATAAGTAAATGTGGTTGACAGTGTTTGGTGTAAAAAGCCTAAAGAAAGTGTGAAATTGCTTTTCTGGGCGAGCTAAATCTTGACTGAAACTATCAAAACAAATCCAGCTGAAACCCAGCTTTCTGAAGTGCCATGCATTCATATGCATTTTAGAACTCAAGGGTGTAACGCCAGAGGCCAAACCCTTGCAAACACAACCATTTGCTTAATTGCAATAATTCACTGTTGACAAACACACTTTAGTTTTTCTAAGAAGGCCTGTAGTGTATATATAGACTTCCACAATATGACATTTGGCCCATCATTGAATTAAACTGTCAACATTATCAAATAAAATATGAAATAATATTAAACAAAATAATAAAAAATGATTTTTAACAGTTTAGTAAACCCTATTCAAATTTTTGGCTTAAAAATATACAGATCATAAATAAATCTGTGCCCTTCCACAAATTCACATGTAAATGAGCAATTCCTGCCATCAATTCTCCACCTAACTCTCTGTATCTGTAGTTTCGGTGTGTGTTGCTATGTATATGTGCGTGTGTGTAGTTGTCTTGCATGTCTGAGAACCTGTTTGGTGGCTGTTTGGTATTTATCTGACAGAAACCCCATGACCGGCCAGATGACAGTCATTTTCACTCGGAGTTTAGAAGCGTGAACACCAGCGGATCCTACATGAACAACACCGGGTAAGTGCGCTGTCCATACAGTCTGGTTCATTGCTGGATATATAAAACAGAGAGGATCAGAAACGAACATCAATGTTTGATCTATCATCATGCATTATTCTTTTATGTTGAGGCATCTTTGCTCTTGTTGGAATTTGATAAAATTATTTATGTGCAATGAGTAGAGGTCTTGGACAAATCAGAAATATTTGGAACACACTGTTTTGTTGTCGAAGTAGCTTCATTAGGATGTAATAATAATAATAATAATAATAATAATAATAATAATAATAATAATAATAATAATAATAATACCTTACATTTATATAGTGCTTTTCTGGGTACTCAAAGTGCTTTACACATTTTTGGGTTATCTCTTTATGCTGGAAACATTCGAGATTGTATTTTGCTGTGGACTTGTTGAATTGTTGTTATAAAAATTTAAGGTTTTAATAATTTATACTAGTTGAGAAATGAAAAACGTTGACTGACTGAAATGTGAACATGACAAATGATAAAAACTCATCATGCATGTGTGCAGACTGTTAAAAAATTGAAATCACTTATTATTACAACAGTTCTTTGGCTCCGTCATAAGTTAAGCCAAAACATCAGATGACTTCTGTTGTTGATCAAACTATTAACTTAACTGAGAAGATTAATTCTAACTTTCCATTGAGATCTTTGGTTCATTGTTAAGACCATCTGATATTTTAATAATAAGCTTTACAAAGGCAAAATGGAGATAAAATGAAGACATTTAGGGTAAAAAAGATAATAGATATGCAGAATGATCTGCTATTTTCTCATCTTTCTTGCATCTGGACAAACTGGTTCTTCTCATTCTCCAGAGTCCATCCATTCTTGAAGCATTCCTGACACAAACCACACGTATACACAAACACAGTCACAACCTGTTAAAGAGACATAACAGCAGATTGAGTTAGAGGAGGTTAGACCTGATGGTTGTGAAATGTTGAGCAGGCCTTTTTTACTTTGAGACAATTTTTTGCTTATATTTTCTTTTATGCAATGTGGTTTGAAAACAGCATGGATTAGCATCTTCTTACTTTATTTACCTTTTATGAAACACATTCCCACTATGAGATTAGCCTTGGTGAAGATATAAATAAATTGAACTGTGTCACAATTACATTACATTTCTGTTTTTGGATAATCTGTAGGGGTACAGTTTCAAACTCCTCTTTCTTCAACGTGCAGTGTTTGATGTTTTTAGTTAAAAGGAGTGTTCACCCAAAAATGATGTCATTTACTCACTTTATACAAACCTGTTTAAGCTTTTGAAAAATGTTTAGCCATTGACTTTCATGATATTTATGTTTCCTACCATGGAAGTCAGTGGTTTTGAACCATTTGAGGGTGAGTTAATTTTCATTTTTGGGTGAAGGATCCCTTTAATATCCAATCTTTATTTTATTTGATTAAGTAACTATCATCCAATTCATTCATTAAAGAGCTTATGGCACTTCTTACAGGTTTTATTTCCAGTAAATGCACTACATTACTGAAAATGATGCAATGTAGATGTGACTAAAAGAGAGTGGGCAGAGGTTAATGTACCCATGAAAATAAATTCCATTTTTGGAGCAACAACATTTTGACAATTTTGTTCTGAATCAGCAGATGTAATCTTTTTAATTTAAAGTCTGATTAGTCACTATTGTTCCTTTTTATTGTTCCAAGAAATACTAAAATTAAATGCTTGGTTAAATGACTTTAGGTCAGAGGGGATGCAAGTCAATTCACTTGTTTTGATGGTTGTTTTTTTGTTTGTTTGTTTCAGCAAATATCCTGAAAACTGGTTTTCATGACATGTCCGGTTGTATTTAAAGCAGTGACGCCATGATGGTTGGTACCTTTGACTAAAATAGTACTTTAAAGGTGTTGTATTTTTATTTAATAGAATGGCACACAGAAAACAGAACCACTACCTGACCAACAATAATGTTTTAGCTTATAAGAATACAGGATGTGTCAGATTCAATCAGTGTGTTTGCTGGAAATTGCAGCATGGCAAAAAATCATTTACAGCACCTTTAATTTACATTATATAAATTCATTATACCTAATTAATATTAGATTATGAATAATAATAATACATGTTCTTGTTCATGTGCAGAATGGAGAAACAAATATAGGTGTGCACTCAGACGGTGTGAAATTGGATGATGCAGTGAAAGGAGGAGTTGGAGTCGGGGTCAAGGGAATCACAAGTCCTGCAATTACCCAGGGAGAAGGTAAAGATCTCACATTAAGTGTGCACATATCCTATATTTAGACCCACACAGAATCTGCGTGCACAGAAATTCACAGATTTTTAGTCCATCTTTGAGAGTTGTAAATTTATATCTGTTCAGTTTTTAAATTACTTTCACTAAATTTATTGTGATATAATAATACTATTATTAAAAATATTCATATGATTTATTTACCATACAGTTTCTCAGGTAATATTTTCTGTTTTTTAGTAGATATATTATATAGAAGACTTGCTTTGTTTACCAAATAAGTGGATCTAATTGGATTTGCTTTTTAAACATGAAATAAGTTTTAAAAGTATTTTTTATTTCATATATTAAGTTAAAATTAAATTCCGCATAAATCTGCAGGTTTTTTACAAAATTCTCTGCAGATATAGAAAAAAATGTCAGCCGATTTTGTCTGGCCCTACCTATATGCTGCAAATGTAATGAAATAAATGGCTCTGTATTGTGCCTTATCCTCTTTTGTGATCTCTTTTAGGAGATAAGCTTCTTGCGGCAACAGTTCATCTAGACCACCTTAGTAAAGAGGATGCACTACAACTGATCGGTATCATCAAGTCATACGACAAGAACCTTGAACTTAAGACATCAAAAGATCTGAAAGCAGGAGTGGTAAACAATCTTGTGAATTTAATAATAATAATAGAAAAATAGATTAAAGAGGTCTCATTATGTCTTTATCTCTTTTTCCTTATTAGTCCCTTGGTGATCTTCGATTAAAAAGTGATGCAGGACTTGATGCACCCGGTGTTAAGATTAATGGGTTAAATGGACAAATAAATTCCCCAAGCCTCAGGGGTGGCATCTCAACCCCAAATATCAGAGGAGCAGGTCTGGATGGCATGTTAGAAACACCGGATGTCAGCCTTTCTACACCTAGACTACACACTCCTGGTGTCTCTGTTAATGTGGATAACCCTGAACTGAAGACCAAAACACCCAAGTTCCAAATGCCCAGCTTCGACCAACAGGCTAAAAAACCAACGATTGGTGGTGATGTGAATTTAACAGCCCCAAAGGTAAACGCTGACCTCAAAAAACCTGATCTGAGTCTATCAGCACCAAAGATTAATGGAGAATTTAACACCCCTAAAGTAGATGTGACCTTGCCAAAAACTGAGCTCACTGGTCCGAATATGGACATCGACACGCCAAAAGTTAATACCTCTGGCAAGATTAAATTTCCCAAATTTAAGAAAAAAACAGCTAAAGTAAAAGTACCAGAGGCAAGTATTGATGCAAATCTTAACAAACCAAATCTTGAACTTTCTGCCCCAGGGTTAAATGCAGATGTCAATCTTCCAAGGGCTGATCTTGAAGCACCAGATGTAGACATCAAAACCCCAGATATCAACATAGGAGCTCCCAAGGGCAAAGCTAAATTTCCAACCTTAAAGAAGCCCACATTTGGGCATAAGGTTAAAGCACCAGAGGCTGGCTTAGATGTCAGTGCCTCAAAACCTGATTTGAACCTGTCAGCACCAAACATAGATGGAGATATCAGCATCCCAAACACACGTGTCAATTTACCCAAGGCTGATGTGGATGTAAAAGCACCTAATGTAGATATTCATACTTCGTCTACAAAGCCCAAGTTCCCAACTCTTAAAATGCCAAAGCTAAACTTGCATAAATCAAAGGTGAAAACACCTGACTTTAATGCAGACTTGAACATGTCATCTCCAGATGTAGATATGAACCTTCCAAAAGCTAAACTGGATGCACCAAATCTAAATGTCAAAGCTCCAGACCTCAACTTGTCTGCGCCAAATCTAGACATTCAAACTCCAGGAGCTCATGTGCAAGCACCAGATATTGACATTGAAGCTCCATCTGCAAAGGTAAAGAAGCCCCATGTTAAACTGCCAAAATGGAATTTTTCTGGACCAAAAATGAAAGGAAAAGCTGATTTGGATGCACCGGATCTAGATGTCAAAGCACCAGACCTAAACCTCAGTGCACCGAATCTAAACGTTCAAACTCCAGAAGCTCATGTGCAGGCACCAGATATTGACATTGAAGCTCCATCTGCAAATATAAAGAAGCCCCATGTTAAACTGCCTAAATGGAATCTTTCTGGGCCAAAAATAAAAGGAAACGCTGATTTGGATGTACCGGATCTAGATGTCAAAGCACCAGACCTAAACCTCAGTGCACCAAATCTAGATGTCAAAGCTCCAGACCTCAACCTCTCTGCACCGAATCTAGACATTGAAACTCCAGGAGCTCATGTGCAGGCACCAGATATTGACATTGAAGCTCCATCTGCAAAGGTAAAGAAGCCCCAAGTTAAACTGCCTAAATTTAATCTTTCTGGGTCAAAAATGAAAGGAAAAGCGGATTTGGATGTACCGGATCTAGATGTCAAAGCACCAGACCTAAACCTTACAGCACCAAATCTAAACGTTCAAACCCCAGGAGCTCATGTGGAGGTACCAGATATTGACATCGAAGCTCCATCTGCAAAAGTAAAGAAACCCAATGTTAATATGCCAAAAATAAATCTATCTGGGCCAAAAATTAAAGGAAAAGCTGATTTGGATGCACCGAATCTAGATGTGAAAGCTCCAGACCTCAACCTCTCTGCACCGAATCTAGACATTGAAACTCCAGGAGCTCATGTGCAGGCACCAGATATTGACATTGAAGCTCCATCTGCAAAAATAAAGAAGCCCCATGTTAAACTGCCTAAATGGAATCTTTCTGGGCCAAAAATAAAAGGAAACGCTGATTTGGATGCACCAGATCTAGATGTCAAAGCACCAGACCTCAACCTCTCTGCACCAAATCTAGATGTTCAAACTCCAGGAGCTCATGTGGTGGTACCAGATATTGACATTGAAGCTCCATCCGCAAAAGTAAAGAAGCCCCAATTTAATCTGCCTAAAATAAATCTATCTGGGCCAAAAATGAAAGGAAAACCTGATTTGGATGCACCTACTCTAGATGTCAATGCTCCTGACCTCAACCTCTCTGCACCAAATCTAGACATTAAAACCCCAGGTGTGGATGTGCAGGCACCAGATATTGACATTGAAACCCCATCTGCAATGGTATACAAGCCCCATGTTAATCTGCCTAAAATAAATCTATCTGGGCCAAAAATGAAAGGAAAACCTGATTTGGATGCACCTACTCTAGATGTCAAAGTTCCAGACCTCAACCTCTCTGCACCAGGTGTTGATGTGCAGGCACCAGAAATTGACATTGAAGCCCCATCTGCAAAGATGAAGAAACCCCATGTTAATCTACCTAAAATAAATTTAAAAGGGGCAAAAATGAAAGGTCCAGATATAGACCTCAATTCACAGGCAGACCTCCAAGGACCAGACATAGACCTGAAAGCTCCAGATCTCAATCTTTCAGCACCCAAAGCGAATCTGCCAGATGCTAATATCAAAAGTCCAATCGTAGACCTCGAAACCCCAGACATTGACTTAAATGTTCCTGAAGTAGATATTGATGCCCCCTCTGGAAAAGTCAAAATACCGCACTATAAAGTGCCGAAATTTGGTCTTTCTGGGCCTCGTGTTAAAACAGAAAAAGTAGAAGTACCTGATGTAGACGTGAACATCCCCAAAGCAGAACTGAAAGGACTTAATGCAGGTGTTAAATCACCTGACCTTAGTCTTTCCACACCTAAAGTTAAAGGGGACATTTCTGCTCCTTCTTTAAACATTGGTTTGCCAAACGCAGACTTAAAAGCTCCAACTGCAAACATTGGGGGAAGTCTCGAATCACCAAATCTCAATATATCCAACCCAGATGTAGAACTAAACTTACCAAAAGCAGAGTTTCAAGGACCTGATGCAAACCTTAAAGTCCCAGATGTTGATATCAATGTCCCATCTGCAAAGCACAAGATGCCACATTTCAATCTGCCAAAAATGAATCTGTCTGGGCCAAAGGTGAAAGGGCCTGAGCTGGATGCTAATACAGAACTAAATCTCTCAGCTCCCAAACTCGAAGGCAAATTAAAAGCACCTGCTGTTGACCTAAATCTTCCAAAATCTGTGGTCAGCATACCTGATGTAAATGCAACTTTACCAAAAGCTGAGGTCAGTGTTCCCAATGTAGATATCAAGTCCCCAGACTTGGAGTCACCAACTGGAAAGCTAAAACAGCTTACATTTAAGAAACCAAAAGCTGACCTTTCTGTTCCAAAAGTGCAGACTCCAGGTATTGATATAAATGCAGAAGCTCCTGATCTCAACCTCTCAGCTCCAACAATTGGTGCAGATGTCAATGTGCCAGATGCTGATGTAAAGCTTCCAACAACAAATGTTGACATCAATACTCCCAAAGGAAAACTAAAATTCCCAGCAATGAAAAAGTTGAACATTTCAGGTCCAAAAGTCAAATCTCCTGATGTTGACATTGCAGCTGATGTAAATGGGCCAGACCTGAACCTATCTGCACCCAAGATTGCTACCCCTGATGCTGACTTGAGCCTGCCCAATGCTGGGATAGATCTAGATGTTCCCACAGTAGATGCTGACGTCAAGGTTCCTAAAGGGAAACTAAAATTCCCAGCAATGAAAAAGTTGAACATTTCTGGTGCAAAAGTCAAATCTCCTGATGTTGACATTGCAGCTGATGTAAATGGGCCAGACCTGAACCTATCTGCACCCAAGATTGGTACTCCTGATGCTGACTTGAGCCTGCCTAATGCTGGGGTTGATGTAGATGTTCCCACAGTAGATGCTGACGTCAAGATTCCTAAAGGAAAACTAAAATTCCCAACGAGAAAATTAAACTTTTCTGGACCCAAAGTTAAATCTCCTGATGTTGACATTTCTGCTGATGTAAGCCGGCCAGACCTTAACCTATCTCCTCCTGGTGTGGATGTGAATCTTCCTAAAACTGGGGTTGATGTAGATGTTCCAAGCATCAATTCTGAAGTGGAGGGCTCCAAAAGCAAGAAGAAATGGCCCTTCAACTGGCGAAGATCTGTTGAATCAAAGGATGGGAATATAAAGATTAAAGCACCAGAATTAGATGGCAATACAGAAATAAAATTCCCCGAAAATATCCCCTTGTTCAAGACTCACAGCTTACCTGAAAGCAACATTGACAGCATCTTGCAAAAACGTATTGGAGCAGCTGATGTCACTATTGACCCTGCTAAAACAATAACTGATGCAGTTCTCTCAGTCTCATCAGTCAAGACAAATCTGAAAGCTTCATCTCCCTCTGTTGGGGTCAATGGACAAAGGGGCAGTGTCGATGTCCTGGAGAGGTTGAGGTTGTCTAATGCACGTACCATTAGCACGGATTTTGCCACATCTTCAGAACCAGGCAGCCCTCCGAACATGAATAGGGGAACATTTAAAGTCACCAACCCTGATGCTAATAAGGATCATCCTTACATTGATAGTACTAGCAATGATAATGATGCCAAATTGAGCCTAAGCTTGAACAACATGCTTTGTCTGCAGACAGAGTAAACTTTAATCCAAGAGCATTGGTAATGCACATCAACTCCATATAGTGAAGTCATATGTAAAAATTACATGTATAAACATTGGTGAAGTTTTGATTGAAAAGCATTATAGAATTTGACAGATGTAATTATTTTTGTACTAAGTTCTACACATTATTTTATTCAGTTAAATGTGCAATGAATGTATCTTCTTAAAATACTGACATAAATATAAAAGAAAATCTGCTGACTCTATAACTGTCTGCATTTTGAGTGGTTATATATATGATATATTAACTTTTGTTTACACTTCTTTCCATACCAGTTTTATATGTATTTTGATCAGTATTGCAAACTGGGGAAAAACAAACAAATTGACACTGTGTTCTCACTGTGTATCACATATATGTGCAGATTTCTGCCAGTTTCACAAAAAAAAAACCTCAATAAAGCTTATATGAACAACACATGCTTAATTTTCCTTCAATTATGATTTGTTCACACTGTTGTTTGTAACACTGATTGCATGCATGTACACCCACCCACCAATACAAACACACACTCTTGTCGTCGATCCTAGTTGTCAGAGCAACAAATAATAACTTGACTTCTAGTTGATCATTTGCAAAAGTGGCAGAAGGTAGACTTTTCTGATGAATCATCTATTGAACTGTATCGCAATCATCACAAATACTGAAGAAGACCTATTGGAACCTGCAGGGACCCAAGGTTCTCACAGAAATCAGTCACGTTTGGTGAAGGAAAAATCATAGTTTGGGTTTACATTCAATATGGGGGAGTACGAGAGATCTGCAGAGTGAATGGTAGCATCAAGACATGATCATATTTTATTTTAGTAAAATAAGCGTAATCTAGAGGCCTTTGCCTTTCATATTAGCCACTTCTGATACCAAATAAATCAACTACAAGTGATTATTTGTTGTTCCTAAAACTTAGATGTGCGAAGACTTTTGTCAGGTACTGTAGATTGACACTATAAAAATATTTATAACAATATTCAGATATTGTTCATATAAAGGTTTTATTTCAAACAAACAGATATGGCTTTAATTTTTAGACAATAAGTCCAAGGCTAGGTAGGATACAAAGGCAAAAAACCAAACACTTCTTAAAGACACAAAATCGTCTTCTTTCTATACAATAACTTACACTACTACCTCATTGTTATTGACATTTGAGCACAAATGTTAAAACTGTAACCACCAGCATTTTTCTCACCATCAAAAATGTTTAAGAAGTTAAATTAAAACAGATCAGATTGTTTAATTGACTGTGAGATCCATAGCTCTTTGCAGTTACACTGCCATTTTGTCAAAGACGTCCTAAATCTTTCTTAAAGACCACCAAAAATGATTTTAATGACATCACATCTTAAGTGCTTTTCATTCCAAACATGCCAAGTGCTTTGCGAGCAGTGCAATGGAAATTTTAATATAAACCAATGTTTTATATGGTGCTTAAATGTAAATTTTGAAACATTTGAATCCACAGAATGAGTGTTATTGAATCATCATACAGAATGTGCGCGAGAACTTGACAACCAAAACATCAATGGTGAATAACAGGGCTGTGTTTGTGCTGCTCAAGATACTGACTGAGTACCATAACCAACTACTGGCCTGTCATTAGCAAGGCTTTTAGTCAGTTTAAGGGATCGTTTTGAGAACATGCCATCTGTACACTGAACTTAAAAAATAAAACTTAATCAGAGAAGCACATTTCCTTTCTTTTTGAAGTACATCACTGCTATGTAAACATGCCATATACTGCTTGGGAACGCCCTGAGAAGGTCAGTTTTCTGTTGTTTTACATCAGTTGCTCTTATTCTAGTTTTTATGTATTAAAATGTTATATTAAGTCAGATGTAGGTTTGTGAATTACATTTGTTTGTTTAGAAGGAATTGTGTGAGTAATGAAAAACTACATTAAAGATGGAATAATGAAACAGGCAGCTTGTTTTATTATAGGCTTTCCTCTGGCAACCCTTCTTTGAATGTCACGACTTGTTACTAGGCCCACAAGGAATTTGAGTACACAGAAATACACAGATTTCCACAAATATTTGAGCCCATCATTCAATCTATTTATTTACTTTTGTAAGCGTGATCATTTATATTTATTCAGGGTTTATATTCATTTCACTAGGTCTTGATTAGTACGCAAATGTTTACAGGATTCATGTACAACTTGTAAAGTAATATTTCCTGTCTTTAAGCAGACGTGTTATATGAGTCTTACATCATTTACAAAACATGTGGATCTAATTGGATTTGCATTGTAAGCCTTAAATGTTAAAAAGTTATATTTTTATAGTGAAGTTATTATTTACTATATTGTCAAAATCATTCTGCATAAATCCACAGATTTTGCATTCCATCTTTTATGTAGTTTTTTCCTCTATACAAACACACTCAATTGAAAACAAAGAAATGACATTTAATATTACATATACACAAAATACAATATAATTATATATACACAAACTATATTGTGTATATTTTTATCAATTTCTCAGTGAATATAGGCAATGTATTTGTGCATTTAAACAAAACAGATTTATTAAATGGATATATTTATTAAAATAATATTTTAGTCATAAAACATATTTACAAATTGAAGGATAAAACTATTAAAATCAAGCAAGATATTGCAAAATAAATTACAAAATAAATTACAACCTACAAAATGTCTGTCTGTCTGTCTGTATATATATATATATATATATATATATACACACACATATACACACATACACAGTAAAACAACAAAAAACTGTAAACTGCTCACAGGTTTCACATACATTTAAGCATCTGTATATTTATATAATATTGGTTTTTGACCTATTAAACCTTTTTTTTTGTGTTGAACTTTTAATAACTGCAAAATATAATCTTTATACAATTTGGCACTAGCCATCAAATCAACCAAAATTACCAACAAGCTCTAATGTCATATTTTCATGGGATATTATGAATATCATGAACTGCAGTATTTGTTGTAATGAGAAAATACAGCAAGCTGAACCCCAGCTGAAATCAAGATACAGCCAGTGTGACTTCTAAAAGGTGAGAAAAGTCCTAAAACTCATTTTTGATGAGCACAGTAACTCAAAATCAAGAATGTCACTAATAGAAGAACTCTTCATAAGACCACCAGCAGAGACTGGTTGTTTTAAAAATAAATTAAACGCTGTATGTCTGGAACGACAGAGAATTTCCGGACATGATCTAAACGTGCAATCACACCTGAGTGGCCTTTCAGTTTCCTCTTGAACTGCTGGGGCGCCACTGCGTATATTTGACGATCACCCTTCAGTCGCATATCTACTGCCCGCCACAAACATGTGACATTTGCAAAGCTATAATCAGCCAAGAGCTATCAAAAAATGACTAAGTCCAGTGTACAACTTTGTAAACACTGTTATTCCACCACTGCTGTTCAGTAGTGTGTGTGTGTATTTCTGACCTGCGGTCCATCACTGCAGTTCTGAATTTCATCCACTGAGGTCCAGTTTTAGTCAAGTGCCGGCTAATGGGCCTTCTGCCAGCGTGAGGGCCAGTCGTTCTCCATCCAGCGCTGGAGCAACCGCAGCACGTCGATTCGCTGGTAAAGCTGGCAGAGTTCGGTGAGCTCTGTGACAAGTTTCTGGTTGTAGCGCAGGAGAAACTCTTGAGTAGGACTATTGTAAGTGGCACCGTGCTTACGCTGCTCTAGAAGCATCAGCTCATCGTAGCTCATTCCCCAGCGGCTCGCAAAGTTCTTCCAGTTTTTGACCGTGCAGTGAGTCGGGTCCAGCTTGAGCCGCAGGCTGTACAGAAGGTCTTCGTCATTCATCAGGTCACTGATTTTGGGTGGAGGAGCAGAAAACAAACACTCCTTACAGGGCTTGAGTTCTTTACTGAAGTCTAGAGAGCAGGAAAGTAAAAGCAGAAAATATGACAGTCAATAAAGTCGGTATATAAATATAAAAATATTCAAAAGATGCAGTACATTACATACAAGAAGCATTACATTTTGTAGGTAACTATACATGTAATACTTGTTTGGGTGGGTGGAGCTAGAGATGCTTGGCTTGTTATATTGTTATTATAATTTAATACTTATTATTCTGGATAAAACACTTAACACTATTATATGTTTTGTTTGTATTGTGGATACACATGCTTGCTTGTATACTTTATAAGTACGTGTTTTCTGTCTGGTTTTTTTAAGCACAGTTTTAATGGATTAAGACCTGGTAAGCATTTTTCAACTGACATTTTACTACAGGAAAAAACAAACAAACTTTATTTAAAAAAAACAATTATTTCCAAATACATACATTTACCTACCTATCTACCTCCCTCCCTCCCTACTAGTATAGTTTATGAAATGCAGGCATAACATCATATTTCAGATGATGTAATATAGCCTACAGCTAATGTTGGTGTAGTAAAGATAAATGTAACTATAAATAATAAATCAATCATTTTAAATAAATAAAGCACATTTTAAAATTTTTATTATATTATAATTTCACACACCAGAAAACAAGAATTGAGCACAGATTTACGATTACAATTAACTTACAAGTACAATTAACATGCCATATTCATTGATAATTGTAATAAATATTAATAAATAAGCAATAGACTCTATAAAGCCACATAAAGCTAAGTTCAGTGGCTGATATTAGCAGAGACTACATGACCGCCAAAGACAGACACCTGTCACTCAAGTGGCCACGCCCTTATTTATGCAGAATTTTAAGGCTTAAAATTACTTACAGATGAGTTGTGAGTTAATTCTCCCCTCACAGTTGTCATGACAGGCAATATTACTTACGTAAACCAAAAACACTTTTTGTACTAGGCTGTAAACATTTTTTTTTGCTGTGAAGTTGAGCATTCTGGATGCATTCTAGTGGTCAGTCAATGAACTGCAGATTTAGTCACTTCTGTAGAGGCTTCAAGAGATGGGAAAGAAGGCTGTCGCTTGATTCAAAACATTGGTGGAGGCATATTTAAGAGTTTTCCCTTTATGTTTTAACCACATTTTGTCACATTGGTTTAATGATTAAACTCTTGAGAACCTCTTTGAACTTTCAAGGCTTTCCTATTGCTAGATTGTGCTGTACGATGAATAAATTATCTAATACAATCCTTTCTTTTGCACATGAATCTGATGCATGACTTAGTTTAGTATTACTATAGTGTAGTTCAAGTCTGTCACATCTGGAAGTCCAAAAACTTCTGCATTGAGACTTGTGAAAATGGCAAATAATAAAAACGTAAAAAAATAAAACATTGCATTTAAGGCTAATATTTACAAACAATAATTCATTAATACTGTTACATTTACTTATTATTTAAAAATGTAATATATTGTGACACCTAAATTCACAAACTCATGATATGACATAAAAATACTTATCAGGTCATCTACCATAATTACACCACTATGTTCAGTGTGTAGTGGTGACAGTTGTGTGGACAGTGAAGTAATGATTGTTTTTAACCAGTGACACATACCTGATGAAACAGACGCTGATGTGATACATTCACTATCGTCATTTTCCACAGGCTGGGTGATAAAGAAAAGATGGAAAAGCTTAGGGATTATTGAAGTTGAGAGCTCCGTTATTCTGTTTTGCATAAATAAACAAATGAACCCACACGCCTAATGAACACTACACAGAGAACATGTGAAGCACGTATCGGGGAATAACCTTACAGCCCCTAACAAGTGGAATAAAATTCATCCTGGTATTTACACATACAACCACATATCTTTCACAGCCCACATCATATGACTCCCCAAGAATTGTGTGGTTTGCATCTATAAATAAGGATGCTGTCAGACATTTGTACGTGACTTCAAGTAGGAACAGAATGTCAGACACAAATATTAAAAAAAGCAAGACGCAAACAGGTGATGTTGGTTATCTAAATTATCAGAACACCCACCTGTCGTATCCTGCCTACCGCAGACGACAGAAAACCAGGCGGAACAGAGCTGAGCTGAAGGGTCACCGGGTCTGTGGAGAATTACGCCACATTTCAATGAATAAACCTGTTGATCGTTTACAACAGTGCCTTCATGTCTAATTGAACATGATTACACGGAAAGTGTGGAGGCTGACCAAAAGGTCACCATTCTGAATATCTGACCTGAGATCAGCAGAATTCAATAAACAGACAGGAAATAAATGACTCAGTCACTACCAATACAAGCAGCAATGACGTAAATAAACAATAAAGAGCTCATACCTTGTGAATCTGTGACCTGAACAGGGTAGTTTGACCTTAGAGACTGAAATAAAAACCAGAGAAAAGGACAAAACATCAGCATAAACACTCAAAGGTCAAACATCACCACACACGGCTCTGTTTCCACCTGTTATTAACATGTGCTTTCACTGACTTAATAACAATTGGTCAACTGAGATGCATTACTGTTTCCACCTGACATTAGCATGCATTCAAATGGATCACTTGTGATGACTTGTGTTGGGATTTTGCCCGAGACCCTTCCTTGTTATTTTGTCATGTTTTGTGTAATGCATGAGAAGTGTTGACTAAACAACATGCGTTCACATTACTTATGAGAAAGCAGGGAAAAATGTTATGAAAAAATGTAGATGACACGGCAGCTACAATTTTGATGGAACAGTAATATTTGTGTTTTAGTAAAACACGACAGTTTAGAAATCAATTCCTCTGTTAAGATTTCTCTCAGTGTGTGGTCTATTTATAAACTCATTTCGAGAGAATCACGTGCTTATGATTGAACATAGCTGGTACCGCATCAGCTCTGTATATTGCACCAATCAGATGAACACAGACTACAAATCACCAGCGTTTTCCACTCGCCATCAAGAATCCCCCTTCCAGCCCTACTCCTCCCCTTACCCTGATAGGGTGGCACGGCGGCCTTTTGGTTAGCACTGTCACTTCACAGCAAGAACGCCACAGCTTCAGCCCCTCACCAGGCCGGTCGGCGTTTCTGTGTGGAGTTTGCATGTTCTCCCTGTGTTCGCGTGTTTTTTCCCTGGATTTCCCGATTTTCTCCCACCGTTCAAAGACATACACCATAAGTAAATTAATTACTCCAAAGTAGCATCTTAAGACAAACTCTTAGCCATCTATATCTCAGCACGTTCACAAGCAGCGGAGTTCTTGGGACCTATCCTGAGCTCAGGGCTCTCTCCCAGGACAGCTTGCCAAATACGCTTTATTATCAATCATCAGCTAAGTGTGAACTCTTGAAATCAACGATTTCTCACAACGATTGCATGTTAGTTTGGCAGGCGTAGAGTAGATGTTTTTTTTGCACCTGCTTGTACAGATTTGACCGCATGTACTGCATATGGCTGAAAGTCAACAATTCAAACCCATTTAGACGGTTTACATATGCATTTAGAATAGGGTTGGGCATTAAAATGGACTTTTTGCTATGATAACAATATCATGATGATAATTCATTCATTTCCATTGAAAAAACTAAAAAAATTCTGTATGATTTTTTTCTTTAAAAAAATAAAAAGTGTTGCAAAATATGGATTATTTGGATATTTATGCGAGGGATTTGATAAGAATAAAGTATAATTAAATTTCAATGAAAATTAACCCTGCATTTATGACCTATAGAATACTAAATTCTTCCTCATTCTGTGATATTAAAGCATGTCGGGTCATAAAACATTTCTTCCAAACACTCGACTGAAAAAGTGATAAAAGCATGTCTGAGAACGAGCTCATACACGAGCACAAACTGTATAGCAAATATACTACTAAGTACATCAATTCATTGCACAGACTGTAATTTAGAGTTGTACACTTGAGATCTGACTGATAAAAACACATCTTACGTCAGACTAGTTGACCAAACCATACGGCTTTTAGTCAACGTTGGAAAGACCCTCATGCTAAATATACATTTAAAAGGGAATCCTTTACTTTCAGGCTATAAATACCTGGATTGGTAAAGCCTCATTTGATTTTATCTTAGATGTTTTCTGTTACTCATGACAGGTTTAGAAAAAATGTCCAGTCAGAAGATGATCAAGGTGAGGGAGTATCTTGTAGTTTTTCCAGGCTACATCGAACGGATTCATTACAATAAATCTTGGCTATAGGCCTGTTATACTATCAGTTATAAAGGATAATAGTAGTATGGAAATGTATAGCAATTTAAAGGGGAAACATTGAGACTAAAACAATCTAGATCAATATCCACATTATTTCAAACTTACTAAATCAATATCCTAGTCAAGTGTATGGTTTCTTTTCGTACATAGAAAACATTTGCCATATTAAAGGGATAGTTCACCCAAAAAATGAAATGACCTCATCATTTATTTACCCTCATGTGGTTTTAAACCTTTAGGAGTTTGTTCAGATGAACACAAAAGAAGATCATTTAAATAATGCCGGTTGCTGAAACTTCTAAATGAAATAAATATGAAGTCAATGGGTCCCCACATTTTCCTAAATATCTTCTTTGTGTTCAACAAAGGACAAAAAATAAAAAGGTTTTGAACAAGGGTGAGAATGATGCAACTTTCATTTTTGAATGAACTATTCCTTCAAGGAACAACAACAACAGCTTGACATGCTTTCTTACTGACATTTAGGTGAGGAATAATGTTAATAAAGGTCTACATTGGATATAAATACTGTTCATTTGAATAAATATGTCCATATAGGCTAACATTGGTCAAGTGAATGCTGAAGTTTAAAATGCTTTGTTTATAAAGTAAGGCAAACACTTACAGCACTTATATGATCTATTTCTGCTTGATAATATAGTAGGTTACTCAAATTTGATTGCATATAGAGTTCTTACCAGGTCTAGAAAATATGACAATGTCCGAGTCTCAGACACGCTTTCTTTGTTCAAAACTGGATTAAAGACCTATCTTTTTAGTGAAGCATAACCACTGTCACCACTGGCTTGCTTGGTTTGGGACTTGTGGAGCTGTGCATCAATGGATTTGCTCTTCAGTGTTTGGACTTTCAGCAGTGCGATGTAAACCACACTGAACTGAAGTAAACAGAACTTCAACTCTGAAAACTGGACTGACACAGTTACTACAACTTCTATGTTAAGTTGCTTTGACACAATCTACATTATTAACACACTATAGAAATAAACATGAATTGAATTGAATATATGAACCGTTTTCTGACTGCCTTCTGAAGTGCTGTTAGACTAGTTGGTTACAAGACATCCTTTTTTTAAAAGCATTAAAGTAACCCATTAGTGGTGGCACACATCCCTTGTGTAAACTTGACCTGAATCAAGACATTAGAAGAAAACAATACAGCTTTGTTTCTCTTTCTACATGCTGAAACACATTTGAGGCGAGGAGGTGTCCACTTTGTAGCAAAGAGAAGAAAATTAAACTTTCAGATATGTAGATAAATGAGCGGAGAACGTGCTAGAACAAACCCCCGAGACTTAGAGCACGGTGTCACACACATTATTAGTGTGTCTTTCAAAAGCTGCTCCTCCCATCCAATGCTACTTTCATATCATGTATGAAAATCATGTCTAACCTACATAATCTGTGGAGTTTGATCACAATATGAAAGCTGACAATGTTTACATCTCATGTAGTGTGTCATAACAAAGCAAAAATAAACATCACATTAGTTGCTACTGATGTGTCAGTGGGTATTTACCCGATGTTATCAATCTGTAACCTTCAAGCAAACACTTCTTGAAAGACTAAGCCCCTTACTTAGCAATAAACTGTTTGTTTTGGAACTATAAAAACGTCATACCATATCTGTAATAAAGCTGCTGGGGTCCGTGTCCTCTACCGGTTCAGAAGCCACTCGCCCTGAAAAACAAAAACACAAAATTAAGAAAAACTTTAGATATTAGAACAAACTGAAAACCTGCAGGATTAGACAACGTATGGCATTTGAGAAGAAAATGTGACAGGAAAGTGATGGTTATTTGATTACTTTCACTTTTAAGTAACTTGTTAACAAATCCAAAAATTGAATTTCAGTTAAACATGAGTGTTTTGAAGAAAAAAAAATACAAAAGTCGAGCAGTTCGCAAACACTCAGCTGTAAGACATTTACAGAACTAACAAGCAGCATAACAAACGAAAGGAGACTGTTAGTAAAAATGACTAAGTGACTACAAGAGGAAGGAAGTGTGAGAGATGTGTGTGTGTTTATGTGTGACGGTTTCTGTTAACGTGAAATTCTGTAGTATCACACTGGCAGATTCAAGGTATAAAGATAATGATGATGTCCAATTTAAAAATTGTGACTGTTCCATGATGCCCAAACAATGCTGGGTTAGAATTAGTACTGCAGAAGTTTGTTTGACAACAGAAAACTAATCCTACACTGTACAGCAATTGTCAGTGGAACATGTGACTCAGGCAGTGGAAATAATTCATCATCAGCATTAATATGTATATTTAATATTCTTATCAGGCCAATTACTATAACACTTTTGTCACAGATGTCACACTGTGATTAACCAGAGAGAGAGAATGTATTTGTAAGTATACATATACATACATATATATAAATATATATATAAATATATATATATATATATATATATATATATATATATATATATATATATATATATATATATATATATATATATATATATATATATATACACATACACACACACACACACTCGCACGCACGCGCACACAAACACACATACATTTTTTAGGATAACAGTATCTCCAGCAGAAAAGATATCCAAAGTTGCTGTTTTAAATTGTAAAGAAATCAGTGTTTTTTAAACTAATGAAGACAGCAGAAGTCAATGATTCATTTGAATTTATTTAGCCTGACATGTTTACCGTTCCAAAATATTTTCAATATTTCTCACCATAAAATATGTTGTGTTCAGTTGGGAAAAGTTATAGTTTTTTTACCCAGACATTTGAAAAGAATGAATTTTAGAGCAATAATCTCAATACCGTGAAACCGTGATATTTTTATTTATCCAAGATTATCAAACCGTCAGAAACTTATACTGTCCTAGTGGTCACACTTCAATAAATGGAAAAGAAGTTATACAAGCAGAATGCTTGTGAGGAATGTATATTTTGACCCAAACTCTACCTAGTGAATCATTATAATATTAACTATATATATATATATATATATATATATATATATATATATATATATATATATATATATATATATATATATAAACATAAAATTCAAAAAAATTATTCCCTGGTTCTAACAACCTTCATTTATAGAATCTTTATATTATATTTATATATAAAATATTTCACAAAAGGCTTTATAGCAAAAGTATATTAAAATCATAGTACTGTTTACTGAAAGATTCTTTGGAAAATTAAAAGTTGTTGTTTTTTGACATCACTGAAAATTAACAACAAAAAACAAAACAAAAAAAAAACATTTCAAAAAGTCAAAAGCCAACTTCAGACACCAGACAGAAGAAAAAGTTACTCTGTTTCTTGAGGTTTCCAGAAGGGAAAACACTGATCATATAGATGGTTATAACCCCAGACTCACCCACATCAGACAGCTCACCCATAACCTCAGCTCTTACTAAAAATGCTTTGCATGTGTATGTTGTTGATCACAGTGTGTTATTTTACAAAAACACAGGCACAATTCTGAAGAATTAAGAGGTTATTTTTAGTTCCTTAAAACAGTCCTTGTCAAATCAGAATGAGTATGAAATGCAGGGTATTTTCTAGGAAATCCCATCAACTAATACAGGATGTTGAAGAGCACTCATTCCACTGCAGTTATGGTGACTGCTGAGAGTATGAGAAGCAACACTTGCGGAAAGAGTATGCAACACATTTAGCTGATGTTATCTGACTGTGGAAATTTATGTTCACTTCTTCTGACCTCCACCATAAACAAATAAATAACCAATAGTAATAAAATAAACAATGTCATTTGTTTTAGACCAATATCTGTTCCTTATCTTTTACTCAATCGCAATTCAGCATGTTTGCTTCTTCACAGCTGTACAGTAGAGAGATGGACAGATCAATCTACACGTGCCCAGTCAGTACTGCAGACGAATCCAAACCTGTGCAGCCTGAATCCATTCATGACTGTTTCTGTTAAGCCAGGGAATGCAGAGAGCATGTAGCTGCATGCTTGGGATGCACTTGAAGAGATAAAATGTAAACCACATCATAATATAACCCTGCAGGGCAAAACCCTCTGCGCAGATCTTCTTCTGCATGGCCACCCATACACTAACAGAAGCAACACACAAATACTGCAGGAGAAACCTGGTCACCTCTACATATGAAAAAAAAATGAAAGCCTTTTGAAGTAAAGACAGAGCAAATACACCCCGTTTTAGTAACTTGATAAAGAAAAATAAAGTAGAAACAGCAGTAAAAGCAGCATTCATGAACAAATGAAGGTCACACCAAACAATTGCAAGTTTAGAATAAATTAAAAAAAAATAAATAAAAAAAAAAATAATAAATAAATAAATAAATATATATATATATATATATATATATATGTATATATATATATATATATATATATATATATATATATATATATATATATATATATATATATACACTTCATATTCCCTTGCGTACATTAACATAGATCTATCTTATCATGTGCTTATAAAGGCCTTATTGTTCTTCCAAATGTAATTTTAACCCGTTGACACGCTTCCACCTGCACCATTTAAAAACACTAAAAATAAAGTAGAGAACACCGAGCCAGGACAAAACAAGTGTCCGACATTTGCCACGCGTGTGAAACAGGTTTTCCAGAAGAAACAAACAATCAAGACTTAGTAAACACCAAGCGTAATTACTTACCAAACGGCTCGGTAAACGCCTTCAAGCTCGTCATGTTCACTACGATTGTTTCAAACATAGGAGAAGATCGCTGATAACCTTTACAAGACTGCTGGATGGATGGAGTGAAGTTGTGAACCACACCGGTGTTTACAGCACCTCACCTGTGCGCGTGCTTGTCTAGAAGAGTCTGACCCTACACGAGATACTTCAAACTACCCGACTTAACTTTCTAATGCACAGAAAAACAGACGTACTTTTGTGTCTTTGTGGTTTATTTCATGTGTTAACAGTGAGCTCGACTATCTCTCTCCCACACAATAGGAAATTACGTAGATCATTTACGCAACAGATAACGCCATATTTCCTCACCCCTGCCTCTTTTACACACGCGGAACGCCCCGTTATACTGGTCATCTTTTGAGTATCACGATTGAGTGGAGCACACGTATAATTTATTTATATTTACCCATAGCCTTACCCTTTAAATGCCTGCTATACTAAATGGTTGACCATATTTTGACTTTTTTAATAATGACTGTTAAAGTAATTTAAAGAATTGATGGTTTAGACAGCATCGTTGGTTTACAAACAAATAAACAAACATAATCCGGTTGCACTACTACACTTGATTTTGGTTTTACTGTATAAAAAAAAACATGTTAAATGAGAATCTGAAATATTTTATGGCATACTTGATAAAATAAAGATGATTTAGCATTCAATAATGTTTTATTTTGAATATATATAAATAATTTAAATACATTTTAAACTTCAAATTTTCAGATTTTTCATAGTACATTTATTAATTCCGCTACTTTTACCATAAACCGACATATCATACCTACCATATTTTAGGGATTATGGATTATTGAAAAAGAATGCATTGAGTTTTAACTAGCGACATCCAGTTTTTCTTTTCTTGGTGGGGCAGTTAAAGCGTATATATAAATAACTTTAGAGTAGGCTTACATATACGCTAATAATAAAACAGTAAAGTTATCTTTGCTATATAATAGAGTAGATATGATGATATAATGATGTTTGAGTCATGTTATTATTTGCATATGAGTGTCGAGATTCAGGGTTTCAGTTTTAACTTCCATGGTTAACTTGCTAAACGTATTACCAAAAATAAAAATAACTTCATGGCCCAATTTAGGCATTCTATAATTGCGCATTGGAAAAAAAATCTTCCTGCATGTGATAGTTTCAGTCGGTGTGTGTTTGTGTATCACAATGCCACCACTGCGTGTCACTATAAGCACACGGTTGAAAAAAAGAAAACATTGTTTGCCTTGTAATACTTTCTGCAAAGGATAACAGTTACGCAGGGAATTGCTTGGTCAGATTATGGTATTATCTGAAAAGATAACATTTTAACAGAGTACCCAAAGAAAAAATAGGTTAATTAGGTTTGACTAATCAATCAAATTGACTTTTAACTATATGTAATTAGAAGTAGACTGTTAGAAAAGAGCATTGTCTGGTATAGTATAATGTCTGCTGAGGTGCTTGATTTGGAACATCATATGTGTTATTTTTGTATTTACACCATAGCCTCATTTTCTGTGTTGCCCACTTTAGGTGTAAATGTGTGGCTGGAGTGTTCTGTTTTATGTACAGAATAGAGAGGCTTTTGTATAGCAGAAACATATTTCACATGCAGAATATTGTCAGAGTAAAAAAATCTAATAATAGTGTCAGTGTGACAACAAAATAGTACTCTAATGCAGAGTGTAGACTGGACAGCAGTGCTCCACTTACAGAAAAAGTGACTGAGCAGAAGAGTGTTCCATATGCAGATCATTTCTCACACCATAGTGACAGAGCAGAATAGTGTTCTACTTATAGAACAAAGAAAGAGCTCGGTAATCTTCCATTATGCAGAACAGCGAAAGAGCATCACAGAGATCTCTATATAGAATAAGAGCATGATAGTGTTCTACTTATAGAAAGATGAAAAAAAAAAAGTATTCTACTTATAGAACTGTAACAAAGAACAATATTGCTGTTCTTATAGAATAGTGAGAGGCTGTTTTACTTACAAAATAATGAAAGTGCACTATATAGCAATCTACTTATGGAGCAGAATTATTGCTGTATTTATAGAACAGTGACAAAGCAGAAAACCTTTTTACTTATAGAATAGGTAGTGTGCTGCTTATAGAATCATGGCAAGGCAGAATAGTGTTTGACTATGAAATAGTTACAGAGCAGAGTGCCTACACTAGGAAAAAGTAGTTGTAAACAAGTACCATGTTTTGTATATATATATATATATATATATATATATATATATATATATATATATATATATATATATATATATATATATATATACACTCACTAGACTTTTTTTAGGTAGGACCCCCATTTGCCTTAATCATTAGTGGCATAGATTCAAGAAGGTACTGGAAATCACGCAGTTGCTGCAGATTTGTTGGCTGCACATCCATGATGTCAATCTGCCGTTCCCCCACATCCCTAAAGTGCTCTATTGGATTGAGATCTGGTGACTGTGGAGAACACTTGAGTACAGTGAACTCTGTCATGTTCAGGAAAGCAGTCTGAGATGATTTGCGCTTATCCTAATGGAAGTAGCCATCAAAAGATAGGTACACTGTGGTCATAAAGGAATGGACATGGTCATCAACAATACTCAGGTAGGCTGTGGCATTGACACCATTACACCACCACCATCATCAGCCTGAACCGTTAAAGCAAGGCAGGATGGATTCATGCTCTTATGCTGTTGATGCCAAATTCTGACCCTACCATCTGATAGTCGCAGCAGAAATCGAGACTCATCAGACCAGGAAACAATCTTCTATTGTCCAATTTTGGTAAGCCTGTGTGAATTGTAGCCTCAGTTTCCTGTTCTGAGCTGACAGGAGTGGCAGCCAGTGTGATCTTCTGCTGCTGTAGCCCATCTGCCTCAAGGTTCAACATGTTAAGGTTGTAAAGTGGTTGTAACCAGTGGTTATTTGACTTAATGTTGCCTTTCTATCAGCTGGAACCAGTCTGGCCATTCTCCTCTGACCTCTGGCATCAACAAGGCATTTGGGCCCACAAAACTGCCTCTCACTGGATACTTTCTCTTTTTCTGACCATTCTCTGTAAAGCAGATGGTTGTACGTGAAAACTCTGTAAAGCAGATGGTTGTGCGTGAAAATCCCAGTAGATCAGTTTCTGAAATACTCACACCAGCCTGTCTAGCACCAACAACCATGCCACGTTCAAAGTCACTTAAATCAACTTTCTTCCCCATTTTATTTTATATATAAATAAAACACACATTTGCTTAGGTGTAAACAGTTATGTTTATGAAAGCCAAAAGTAGCAAAAATAGACATTATGCGAAGCAGTTTACTGTTAGAAAGCAAAAAGTGAAATCATGGGGTATCTTTTTTTATATGTATATTTTATAGTGACTTAAACCCAAGTTATTATTAGGAGGGAAAAATAATTTCTGTTACTTAATGGAGGCCAGCTAGTGAAGTACTGTGCAAGTAAACCTCACTCCACTGATCTCAAAAAAAGGTGCTCTAGCGACAGATGCTAGAGGCTGCGGTCTTTAGCCTCTTTGTTAGAGCAACTGCCTCCCATGCAAAGAATTGATGGTTTGATCCCAGCTTGGAGTGAGTGGCTGGTGTAGGACTAGTGGATCACATTGGTGCTATAACCCAGATGGGTGTGAGATTTAGGCAGGTTACACTTAGAAGAACTAGTCATCCTCAACTGAACAGAGATCATCACACATGCTCTGTTCAACAAAAAAACACTCATTCATTCATTTTCCTTGGGCTTAGTCCCTGATTTAGCACCACAGCGGAATGAATCTATACATAATAAATATATATAACACACATATATATTATGTCAATACAAAGTTTTATTTTTGAATGAGATTAATCTTTGAGCAGAACTACATTATTTATGAGAAACAAGTTATGTTTTAAAGGTTAAATTGAATAGAAATGTTAACAAAGATTTACCTGTTGAGACCATAGGCTGTAAAATATGGTTGAGACCAGGACCGGGAGTGCCTCATGTATTTTGAAAAGTGAAGCTCCAGGCTCATTGATCGCCCCCTTGTGGCAGGATGCAGCACATGTGCCCGCTCTCTCCATGTAAATCAATAGGACTTGAGTCAAAACTAAAAATATTACACTTCCAATAAATTTTCCACGCTGATAGTGGTTCAGTTTTTTTGTGCTGAGTTTGATTTTAGCTAGTAATTTTTAATGCTATAAACATGAGTAGTTTCATCGTGATTGACAGTTATTGACAGCTTCTGACTGTCAGAGCTTTGAGATGAGATTGAAGCAATAACCAAGTATTATTTATTACACTCTATGGTCAAAAGAGTGCTGACAGTCTGTCTAGTTGATGGTTGAGCTTTGGAAGCAGGTGCCTTGTCAGTTTCACCTAAACTAACATAAAGAACCATTTGAGCATTAAAAAGTGTCCTTCATGATAATTATAAATAGAACTATTATGTTAAAAACCTTTAAAGAATCATCCTACAGAATAGTGACACACACAAAAAGGTGCTTCATATGCAGTACAAAATGGTGACAAAGCAAGATCATTCTGTTTCTTAAAAGAGGATGTCAGCAATAATGAGTAAACAACACTTACTTGATCATCTGGGCTCTTTTATGACACAGTTTGGTTCTTCAATCTCTTTCCTCCTCTTTTCCTCTATAAATGTTAATGTTGGCTTCACTTCATTGAAGTGAAGTATTAGATGTATCCATGTAGAAAGAGAACATTAATACACTTCTTAGGAAAGCAGCAAGCAGAATAATTAGTGCCTCGCTATGTACTAAATGTCCTATTGTTTAAAATGGCAGGCCATGGTGTGATATACAATACAGCCTGCAATGGCCTGTTTTCATTGCTGATAGACCTATGGGCCGTTAAACAGCAAAGGGTTCGAGAGGAGGGAAAACCTAAATAAAAAGCCAGTGGCTACTGTTAATCATGTGCTAATGAAATTTAGCTCTTCATCTGCAGTGCTAATTGCAGGAAAATGAACAAATCTCCAATCATGTCTTATTTATGTGTGTTTTCTTAATCATTTTTATTCACTGAAAAATGAGAGATGGAGAGTTAGCACAAATATTAACATGAGACATCTTGAATTATATATATTATCAAATTATATACACACACACACACACACACACACACACACACACACGCACACACACATATACATATATATATATATACACATACATATATACACACATATACATATACATACATACATACATATTCACACACATATACACACACAGCTTAAAAAATAAAGGGAACATTAAAATAGCACATCCTAGATCTGAATGAATGAATACTCGTATATTATTTACTTTGTTCTTTACATAGTTGAATGTGCTGACAAATAAAAAGCACACAAAAAATATAAATGGACATCAAATTTATTAACTGATGTAGGTCTGGATTTGGAGTCACACTCAAAAGTGAAAAAACACACTACAAGCGGATCCAACTTTGATGCAAGGTCCTTAAATCAAGTCAAAATGAGGCTCAGTAGTGTGTGTGTGTGTGGCCTCCAAGTGCCTGTGTGACTTCCCGACAATACCTGGGCATGCTCCTGATGAGGTGGTGGATGGTCTCCTGAGGGATCTCCTCCCATACCTAAAGCATCCGCCAACTCCTGGACAGTCTGTGGAACAATGTGGTGTTGGTGGATGTAGCGAGACATGATGTCCCAGATGTGAACAATTAGATTCAGGTCTGGGGATCGGGCGGGCCAGTCCATAGCATCAATGCCTTCGTTTTGGAGAAACTGCTGACACACTCTAGAGGTCTAGCATTGTCTTGCATTAGGAGGAACCCAGGGCCAACCTCACCGGCATATGGTTTCACACAGAGTCTGAGGATCTCATCTCTGTAACTACATTACCTGACAAAAGTCTTGTTTTTGATCTCAGTTGTCAGAGCAACAAATAATAACTTGACTTCTAGTTAATCATTTGGAAAAGTGGCAGAAGGTAGATTTTTGTGATGAATCAGCTGTTGAACTGCATCCCAATCATCACAAATACTGCAGAAGACCTATTGGAATCCGCATGAACCCACGATTCTCATAGAAATCAGTCAAGTTTAGTGAAGGAAAAATCATGGTTTGGGGTTACATTCAGTATTGGGGTCATGGGAGAGATCTGCAATGTGGATGGCAACATCAACAGCCTGAGGTATCAAGACCTTTGTGCTGCCCATTACATTACAAAATCACAGGTGAGGGAAAATTCTTCAGCAGGATAGCGCTCCTTCTCATACTTCAGCCTTTACATCAAAGTTCCTGAAAGCAAAGAAGGTCAAGGTGCTCCAGAATTGGCCAGCCCAGTCACCAGATATGAATATTATTGAGCATGTCCAGGGTAAGATGAAGGAGGAGGCATTGA
This sequence comes from Danio aesculapii, assembly GCF_903798145.1. Taxonomy (NCBI): domain Eukaryota; kingdom Metazoa; phylum Chordata; class Actinopteri; order Cypriniformes; family Danionidae; genus Danio; species Danio aesculapii. The sequence continues at coordinate 30,124,728 of NC_079451.1, forward strand.
AGATGAATCCAAAGAATGTTGATGACCTCTGGGAGTCCTGCAGGAATGCTTTCTTTGCCATTCCAGATGACTTTATTAATAAGTTACTTGAATCATTGCAGAGATGTATGGATGCAGTCCTCCAAGCTCATGGGAGACATACACAATATTAGTTATTTTTCCACTGCATCACCACTTTATATTCTATACTGTACATTATTTTAGTAAAATTATTTATTATTTATTTATTTTGGTAAAATAAGCATAATCTAGAGGCCTTTGCCTGTCATATAAGCCACTTCTGATACCAAATGATTAACACGAAGTCAAGTTATTATTTATTGCTCCTAAAACTTGGAAAAGGCGTCAAGACTTTTGTCAGGTGGTGTATTGGCAGTCAGGCCTGTCTCCTGGTAGCTCCTCCATGCTCTGGACACTATCCAGACAGACACAAGAAACCTTCTTGCTACTTTTGTGGCTTGTAGACTCATGCTACTACTAGAGTAAAAGCACCACAAGCATTCAAATGTGACCAAAACATTAGCCAGAAAGCATAGGAACTGATCAGTGGTCTGTGGTCACCACCTGCAGAACCACTGTCTAGAGAGGTCATGTTTTGATCCTCGATTGGTCTCACACAATCATATGATGCAATTTCGCAGGTCAGAGTTCGCCAAGCTTAAACTTTCCAACGCAACGAACCGCGAAACTTGTTGCAAGAGCTTGCATTTCTGGTCTGACGCAATCACATGCGTATGAATGGAAGTCTATGGGGAAAAAGTTCAGTGTGACCGCAGCTTTAGGGGGTTGAGGTGGAGGAATGGGGTGGGGGCGGAGTGGTGGGGATGTGTAAGTGCCTTGCAAAGATGCGTGGCAAGCTGGAAATTACGAAAACTAGGGGGAAGGGAGGTGGGGGGGGGGGGGGGGGGGGGGTTCTGTACTATGCACCAGGTTTCAGCCAGCCGCTGCGATCGGACATTAAACCACTGTCTGCGATCCGGGGGTGTTATAGACTATACCAACTATCCCTTTATTTTTTTGGGCAGTGTGTATGTATATATATATATATATATATATATATATATATATATATATATATATATATATATATATATATATATATGTGTGTGTATGTGTATGTGTGTGAGAGAGAGAGAGAGAGAGAGAGAGTTTTGTGCTTTTAAATACATTTTATTACTGTCTGAAAAGCAGTTAATGAGGAATTAAAGTATGAATATATATAATAAATAAGAATATATATATATGATAATAAACGAGCTGCTACATTTCCAATCACTTCAGACATTCTCCCAGCTGCAGTTTCCTTAGAAATGAAATAAAAACAGTTGCTATTAGCTTAAGCGGATAAAGAAACTTTCTATTACTTCCATTTGCAATTAAAATTCCTCTGAGGTCTGCGTAAAAATAGTGTCTCAATAACAAGCAGAATAATTGCCCAAAAAAAGAGGACAACCTTGTCTAATACCTCTTGAAAATAATAAACAATCCTCTCCTAAATTACAAATGCTCAAACATACAACAACAACAGCAGCAACAACACAATACAACACACAGAAACAGTACCTTCTTTGTTTTTAAGCACTCAGGATGAGTGGATGTGTCATCTTGGCGGCTAACCTTTATTTGGTAGAGCACAAGTCATCACGGTACATTGTGTGGTTCGGAGACCACCGCTCTGCCATTTCTGTGACATTTCAAACTCTTTACGTGGGCCAAGATGCTCCAATCAGAATGATACCTGTTTCGAAATGCTCATATTCAAGCACAACACAACACTGAATGGCACGTGCTACTATTCAACATCTCTGCTGATTCATTCAAACGCCAAACAATAGAGGGACAGCTCTTAAAAGCAACAATGGTAGATATGAGAGAATGAGGATAATAAAATAATGCATCTGCTCACTAGAGTTTAATAAAGAGCATTTGGTGCTGAAAACAGCCGATTATGTCAGATTCTGACATCAATGCCTCCATTCAGATCATTTTAAAGTTTAATGAAAAGCATTTTTGGCAGACGTGTGCACTTGTTTTGAATATTCTATCTCTCATATAACAGCGTTTGACCTAAATGACTGAAATATTGTTGGTTTTTGAAAATATCTGAGAGTAAATGTGTGTGCGCTGTATGACAGATGAATTTATGGGAATAATATGAGGTTGTACAGTCTTTAATCTGTCCTCCTGTCACATACGTTAGACTGGAGCGCATTTCACACCCGCTAAAGCTGATGGAAAAGCGTACAGCCTCGGGGGCTTCCTAGGTTTTCACATAATAGCAGATGCACTGTGGGTTTCAACTAGAGGTACTTTAAAACCAAAGGCTGGATCTTAGGAAAGGCTTTAAATCTTGGCTGCTGTGTCATTTAGAGACTCTTGAACAGTTTGGCAGACTATACATGAAGTCAATATTAACATCAGGTATTCCTAAATTCAGATTTACTAAATAGGGCGAATTAGTTTGGAACTGAATGACCAAAAGCAGTAAAAAAATAGTTATGAATTTCATTATGGGACATTCATCTCTGCTCTGTCAATGTTTGATGTTGAAAAATCAACTGTGCAGTACAACAAAGTGACTTTTATTGACATTTTTGTAGTATATCGTAAAAAGTCTGTAAAATAAGAGAATAACTGGTAGTTTATAACCAAGTTTTTGTAGCGTAATTTACAACACCAAGTCAACAGCAAAGGCAATATATCACTAAAAACTATTAAACTTGTCAATAAAAGTAACTTTTTTCAGATGTTTCAGCATCAAAATTTGTTAGAGGAAAAATCAAGGTCTTAGACTTAGACTTACTTTAGTTATAAAGTGCAATTTAACAACTGTTGTTGACCATTGTGCTGTACACAAATTGTGTTAAAAGTGATCAGATAAGATCAAAATAACATTCAATACATACAACATGAAACAGAAAACAGCAAGCTCAGATAACTCAGCCTTTTCTAAAAGATGAAGTTTCAATTTCCCCTTGAACACTAGTTCAGTAGAAATTATTGGAAAAGACCCGTTCTCCATTCTTTCTTTAACTTTGATCTGGGAACTTTTAACAATTTCTGACTTGATGACCTTAAACATCTTGCAGATATGGTAACAGTCACGAGTTGACATAGATAAGACGGTGCCAGACCATTTAAAACCTTAAAAACAAAGAGTAAAAATTTAAACTCTATTCTAAAACATACAAAATGTGCTCCAAATTTACGAGTGCCAGTAAGAAGTCTAATGTTTATTACATAACATTACACACAATGCTGTGTGCTGTGTTCTTGCTGTATGTTCGTATCAGTATTTTTCTCAGTTAAGAACATGTGAAAAGCTTGCTATTAAATGTTCAAAAGAATCAAAACAGTACCTGTAGCTTATCTGGTCTTTGTGGTTCCCCTGCTCACCACCAGAGGTCCCCATCACCGGAATATTGATCCCTTAAGGCTGATTTATACTTCTGCTTCAAGCGCACGCGTATGCTCTGGCACATCCTGTGCGTGGACGCATAGCCCTCGTCATGGTCGTCAGCGATGCTGATACCAACCTCTCAAAAATGTAACTACGTTTCGCAACGACGCGTACCGCAAGGTCTGTGATTGGTCAGCTTGGTAGCGATGACGAGTGTGGGCGGGACCTGTAGCTATGCAACTTGTTGGAGCGAATGTTTACAAGTGTTGAGTCCTGTGAAGGAGGTGCAGATGGAAAGTTTTGCTTTGTGTTTACATTATGATTAAAGTTGTTGCATGTCCCCCGTTTCCCATCTAAAAGTGAGCGAGTTTGAGCTACTTCTACAAAAAGGTAGCATTCAGAAAAAATAAAACACCAGTGTAGAACCTTGACACAGAAGAATATAAAAACCTCACTGCCAGCTAACATTTTGGAAGTGTTACTGCAGAGCAGCACAACGGCACACAGAAGTACAAGTGCATGCAACATGCAAGGTTGATAAAAAGTCTTTATCCTGGACTCCATTTCGCACAACCTGCTTGGCTGATCATACTTACACACCTGTTTCATATCATCTGGACCAGGAGAGGCCATATGGAGCACCAGGAAATTTTCCAGTGTCCTGACAGTCAATCATGAATCTGGTCTGTTGTTGAATAAGCACTCAGATGTTCAGTACCACACTTATTCAACTTTAGTCCTCTAACAGCAATTGCACCGGAGTTCATTTTAATCAAACCAAACCAAAGCGTGATGCTCCTTTAAAGAATAGCAATCTTTAGAGAAACAGGACTTAATACTGACAATTTATTTATGGATTTTTTAGCTCTTTGGAGAGGCGGAAAATGACTTGCGAAGGCTCCAGGGCCAACTCTCTTTAAGAGCCCACTGCACACCCACTGTTTCCTCATCCATACTTTCACATTCACAGCAATAGTCTTAAATTAAATTATTCTTACTCAAATGCCCGTGCTATCCTTTTCATAATAAAGAAGTCTCTTATTATGTAGTTCAGTTCAGTCTGCTCTTGTTCATTCACAACTGAAGGATGAGTCTGCGTGGCCACTTACAGTTACATTGGGTCAGAAAGGCCTTGGTTCTTTCTCTGTTCTGCTCTGTTCAACATGAATGTCTCCTTTAACACCGGCATGAGAGAATTCACAAGTAAAACTTTTGAATCTCCTCTGGTTCTGAAGGCCATTTTCCACCAGACAAGGTGAGCCCAAGATCATACTCGCCAGAACTCATTACTGAACTTCAAATGGAAGCTGAATCACGGTGATTTGTGTTCTTTTCACAAAGAGCTTTCCGTATAAAATTCATGAACTGGCCCACGGGTGCCCTACAGTGACCTTTTTACAACCAGAAACAAAATGTATTTGTACAATAACTGAATGTTCACACACCTCACAGTGCTACAGCGTGCAGGATAAATTAATGTTTTTTTTCATCTGGAAGTCTACAGTGCAATTATGGCCTATTTCCACTGAGCGGTACGATAAGATACGGTTCGGTACACTTTTATGCCTGTTTCTACTGTCAAAAGGTACCAAAAGGTACCACTTTTGGGTACTCTTTCAAAGGATACCTATCACAACAAAAAGGTACCAAAAAAGCAGAGCCAGACATGCAGCTGAACGCTATTGGTTTACAGACACGTCACTAGCTCGTGTACAAGCCAGCAGAATGAAAACAAAGGAAGCATCTTTTTTAAATACACATCCAAGACATTACACCGTAATAATATTGGTCATGATCATAAGCCATGGTCAACCCGAGCTTCAACAAACCTTGTAGTGTCTTGATGAACAGCCACAAAGCCAAGAAGAAGAGCAGAGTCTACCCTCTGCCCTGTAGTTCTTTACAAGGCTGTCTAATTCTCGAGTGGTTTCACTTTTTTGAGAGAGCTTGCATGCGGTAAAGTCAGGATCTGATACACAGCCAGCCGAAAGTTTTACATTACTGTGACGGTTGGGTTTATGGTTGGGGTAGATGTTAATAAAATACAATAAATGGAAATTTAATAAATTGGATAAATAATTCTTGTTAACTTCCAGCCACAACCATATCAGATCTAGCAAAAATCTCGCGTGCATGTCTATATTTGAAATAACGAATTTCTTGAGCTGATGATAACGCATGCACAATTATTGAAGCGCTTCTGATATCCAATCCTTTCATAAGCGGAAAAACGTGAAAATGAAGCGTGAAAAAACAAAGGAGAAGCTGGAAAAACAAAGGAGCAATTGATTTTTTCAGCCACCTAAAACATGAACAAACTGCCATGTTTAACTATTATCATCACCTTTTGGATTATTATGAACTCGGAACATGTTCTTGTTAAGGTTAAAGACACAGATGAGAGGTTTGCTCTGACTGTGGGCTATATGCTGCATGTTGTTTTTGAAGCCAAATAAGGACTAAATATTTGCTGTGTGTAGTTTTTCTGTAATTGGTAACATATCAGAGACTGTAAGGATCTGTATATGTTCATAGATGTATATGTTGCATTTATTTATGAACGCATAAATGCAAGCCTGATAAAGGTGACCCGTACAGACGCATTACCGTACTGTATCACTCAGTGGAAACGGGCCATATTTCTTCACTAATATATACTATACATCTGAAATATTTTAGTGATAGGAACTCCATTAATTACCAAAAAGCTCATGTGTAGCAATGGGAAAGGAGTCTAATTTTAGTAAATCGCTTCATTCACTTTTGTAAATAATTAAGTCTTGCGTCCTTGCTTTAGTTAAATATATTGTATAATTTTTTACTATAATTTAAAACACACACAGACATACATACACACACACATACACACACACCAGGTGCCTATTCCATGACTGTGGCTGAAAAAACACAGAATTATAATTGATTTGCAGTTGACAAATGATGCTGATTGTCAACTGCCTCTGTTAACTCGACCTGTTGTACTCCATCCGTTCCAGACATATCAGAGGTGTGAAATATCCCATTACTGACCTCAAAGCGTTCCAGCCAAAGTTAGGTGTCAAAGTCAATTCCCTGAGGGCTGCAGCTCTGCAGAGTTTTGCTCCAACCCTAATCAAACACCACTGATGCAACAAATCAAGGTGTTCAAGACTACTAGATCAATTGTGTTTGATTAGGGTTGGAGCAAAACTGTGCAGAGCTGCGGCACTCCAGGCATTGACTTTGACACCTAGTGTAAAGTGATGTCAAATCATGTGTCTGGATGAAGTGGTGGTATTTCAATAATGCCGGAGTTCACAAGGTGGATGTCGGATTTGTTGCAGAATTTTTTACTTTTTTTCCAAGCAACAACAAGAAAAAACTCTGAATTAAGCTGCTTTGACAATCTAAATTGTGAAAAGCGCTATATAAATAAACATGAATTGAATTATGAGTTATGAGTAACATCCCATTGACCTTTATATATTCATGCGTGCGGCTTCAATAGAAAACAACCCATTGCATGTTTTATGTCACATGAGCGCAATTCACAGGCAAGAGTTAAAGATTTCTAAAATAAAAATTGGGAAACATTTATACAGCAAGATGGAAAGCGAAACAGCCTGCTTTATTGATATATAGAGACTCAAAAATCTGACATCCTACTGTAGTCTTGTTGTAACTTTACTGATTAAAAATATTTCTAAAGCCTACTGCTGATGTATATTTACACAAACTATATATTTGGTTTGCTAAAATGGTTTTATGGTTAGAACCAATATTGTTTATGTGTAATAGATTATAGCTAAAATAACTATATAAATCATATAAAATACTTACTCCCAGGGACGTTTATATATCGAAGTTGATATTTCGCCGCACCATGTTGGTGTTTCGTAACATTTAATTTTTACGAGGTGGGTCGTTAGCTCAACGCTCAACAAGAGGAACAGGACACACAAACATACTCTAAGGACAATTTAGCTTACCCACCCATGTCTTTGGACTGTGGGGGAAACCAGAGCACCCGGAGGACACCCACGCAAACACGAGGAGAACATGCATTCCATACAGAAATGCCAACTGACCCAGCCAGGGCTCAAACCAGTGACCTTCTTGCTGTGAGGCGACAGTGCTATGCACTGCACCACCAAGCCGCCCATTGATATATAGAGACAAATCTGAAATCCTACTGTAATTTTTTTAGAAGCTTTAACTACTGATTGAAAATATTTATATTGCTCATATTGCTGCTTTACATTAATATTTACTTAAACTACATATTTGATTTGCTATAATGGTTAGAACTATTGTTTATGTGTAATGGATTATGGGTATAATAACTTTATAAATCATAGAAAATAATTATAATAAATAAACGTCATTAAATCAGACAATTTTTACTGTAGTGACCTTTAATTTGGAGCAAGAAAAAATTGGAGAGCATCTTCCCCACTGACTCCCATTCATATGCATGTCATCTAGACTTTGATTCATTACACAGGTGAATGCACAGGACCAGAAACACAGGCTTGTGTAACAAGTTTCGCAGGTTGCTGCTTTCCAAAATTCAAACTTGGTAACTTGGTGAACTCTGACCTGTGAATTTGCATCATATGAATGTGTGATGACACAAATAGTGTCAAAAGGGGACCTCTTTTTACAAAATGATAAAACATGGACCAAAGGAATGTATCCTGTTTCCTGGAATGTTTGATTTTTTGGTTTGGAATCTTTATCGTTAATTTTATTGTTATTTTCCTTTGTGTGAACGACCAAGAAAGTCACCATGAAATGGAAGTAAAGATTGTCCTTTTTACCCATATCATGACATACATCCGATTGAAACAGTCTTAAAATGACAAGATAAAAAGGAAGGGCAGTTCATCACTTCATCCTTTGGCAAGCGATTGTTTTTTTTTTGGAAGATTGTGTTGCTAACGGAATGAAATAGGATTGAAAAATTGAAAAAAGCAGGACAGAAACAAGACGAGCTCCTAAATAAAGACATTTCAAGAGATCACACTTAGCTGATGACTGATAATAAAGCGTGTTTGGCATGCTGTCTAGGGAGAGAGCCCTGAGCTCAGAAGATCCTTGAGCATGGGCTCCCTCCCATTTCATCAGGAGAGAGCTCAGGTAGGTCTCGAAAACTCCCCTGAATTTATTCGTTAAGACTATTCCTTGTTATAGGGGTCACGTCACAGATGTTTTCCCACTGCATGACTATCTGGGGTAGCATTCTGTCTGCTGTGTTTACACTGCAGAATGAATCGACGACAGGGGGTTTCACACTGCATGACTTTACAATAGGAGAATCACAGACAACAATGTCTCGGTCCACAAACTACGTCTCACAACCAAGTACATGTGAAAAGTGACCTGGAAACAACACGAAGTCACGTAGTTTATCTTTTGTGATTAACTACATAATGAGAAAGAAGCCTTTAGTGGGGTAGAAAAGGTCCTTAATTTGCTCACCTGGGTTTTGAAGTGAATTAGCAATTTCTCTTCAACGTTTTTCTTTTTTGACCTGGTAGTGATATTGCTCAGATGACACGTCAAACAGACATGGGTGCTCCTGCCAAATTTCCAGTTTTTCCTCCATTTCTTGGGCCCAAATAGACGGAAAAAAGCCTTTTTAACTTCTCCCCCAACCTCCCGCTGTCCTGCAGATACCCATACTAGTGGAAGCTGCTCTCTCATTGGCTGTAGGTAATCATCGATTGTATTGTCAATCAGAACACATTTTACAAGGCATGATTTAAATCGCAGACTGGTCCAGATATTTACTCATCTGTGATTCTCTCAGATCGCGCCTGATAGTTCACACTTTGTGATTGTTCATGCGAACGAGCACAGATTTGCCTGTGATTTTAGCCATTTGTCAGCAAGTTAAAATCAGGGCTAAAATCATGCAGTCTGAACTCAGCATAAGGTAAGGAAATCTGGTTATTTATTATGCGTTTGGATTGGCCTGATTGGTAAATCATGTGATAGCTAATGTGGGACCAGCCATGGTCAATCATAAGCACGTGATCCTCTCGAAATTAGTTTAGAAATAAACTTCACGCACTGTGACCAGAAGTGAAGAAAAGTCATTTCTACGGGGGACAGAAAGTAATGATATTTGATAAAAGATAATGAGGGCAAATACATTTTTATAAAATAATGAAATGCACAGATACATTGTCTATGAAAAAACATTATTTACATATAAAATTAAGCATTTAATCTAAATTTTGATTTCATTACGACTTTAAGCATCGCTAAATATACATATTCAACACTGTAGTTGACTGCTTTAAATTATGAGTAGCTTTTCAAAGCACAGCTTTAATGATGCCACCTTTGCCAGTGTTGTTGTTATTGTGTGTGTATATTCAGAGCCAGAATCATAAAAAGAGACACACTGCACCAACTTGGCTCTAAACAGGATTTCCCAAACTTTATTTCCTGTGTAGAGGTGTACTAGGGGAGCAATCACAGTTAGTGGACGTCCATCTTATTAGATTGAGTGCAACATAAAAATAAAATCAAAACAAAAAAATCTCATATTTAATTATTCAGTTCGGAAATAAAACAACCTAACGATCAAAACAGAACAGCGAGAAATAAAGCGATAGAGAGAGAGAGAGAGAGAGAGAGAGAGAGAGAGAGAGCGTGAGAGAGGAAAACAGAGTCAGCTTAAATAAGCCCATGACAAGAGGACTGTGTAAGACACACTATGCCACAAGGCCACACACACTTGCATTAACATGACTCTCAGCATAAGCTTACAGTGATCGTACACACGCACACACAATGATTCGAGCCCCTCGATCTGTACAAGACAGATAATATAATAAAACCTTCATTTAGATTAGCTATTACGTTACATACAATACATTCAGTCCTGCTTTGGCATGAGAGCTTTCTGCCATGTTGTTTACACTGCAAAATAAAGAAAACTAAAGTATTTTGTCTTGTTCTCTAGCAAAAATAACATATTTGATATGTTCTAATAAGTAGATCTCTTCTTTTTAAGCATAAACCTGCTTATATTATGCTTTAAAGAACAGCAAAAAATAATAAGTCTATATATATAGATATTCTTTGAAAACAAACCTTATCCTACATGTGTAAAACTGGAAAACTAGACAAAACAGCTAGTCAGGAGCGGTATTTTCTGCAGTGCGAGTGGTTTTTGCAAACCTTTATACATGCTATGAATTTATACATTATAAATAAGTGAAATGTAGACACTTACACACGTATACGCACTGTTCAGGAACATTTTTACACATATACACTGCGATTGTTTACAACATAAAGCCTAGATTTTTCACAGGACACATTAATGCAAGATGTTAGTGAGGCCTTGGAGTGGAGAGTTAGAGGAGAGAGAGAGAGAGAGAGAGAGAGAGAGAGACGGGAAGAGGAGGAAATAATATTATCAAAGATTAGTATTAAACCCCTGAAAGGCTAGAGTCCATCTGAGCAGTGAGGAAGAGAGAGAGGGGTTAGGAATGTAAGACAAACCCTGACGCTTCACACACACACATTCTCCTAACGTTTTACAGACATTTTCCAGATGGTTTACTTTTTTTTGGAGCAGAAATATTACAAATTCTACGTTGCCTTAATTCATACAAACATCACAGGCTGCTCCAGACTGCTCAAACACACACACACACACACACACACTCACACACTGCTCAGCAAAGAAACTAGAACAAAAGCTCTATGCAACAATCAATCTAAAAGGCAATATTTGTCATTCAGAAGTTCTTAAGGGTCTCAAATAAATATGTTGTATTCTCTCTGTGATAATGGCAGAGTCTGCCTTCATTCTACTGTACAGTATATACATACACACACCTGAACGCTTCGAATATGCCACACTGTTAAATAATACAGGCATTGCAACAACCAAGCGAAGGATCTTGATATATTGCTTCCACTGTTTGTACATGTGCTCCTGTACCAAACGACAGATACTGCCTTTTTAATATACATGTGCAAGTAAAAACCCAAAAAACCTAAACACGTTCAAATGAAACTTACGGACGGAAAAATCAAACGAACGAACGAACGAAAAGTCTGAATATCTATACAGCTTTCAAACCTCGGTAGACTACATTAATGAAGGGGATTCTGCGTACTATATACAGACAGGTTAGCATCCATGCATTTGTCAACAAGAAAGCACATTAACATTCCAAATATGGACATGGCAAACAAGGGGGCGGGGCAGGGGAGGGGCTAGGCTTCACAGGGGGGGTGGTTCTGATGCAGCCACGCCCTGATTTATAGAGCACAGATGCGCGACTGCTGACCTCTGCTCTGCCAAAGCAAATACATATACAGTATAAACCGTTGAGACCATGTAGAGTTCCATCATCCCGTACGGAGAGACACACCGCTTGGCGTGACGAGCAGAACGTACGGCGAGAGTCTGGTCTGGCGAGAGTCTTGGTATGGCTGTAATTCACATGGTTTCACCGACTCGCTCCAGCTTTGTTTATTGGTTAAATATTAGACTTAAAGAAAAAGGTCTCTTTATTGATGATGGTGTTTTTTTTCCTTCATTCTTTGTAGTGTCTTTCTTGTGGATATTAAAATACGCAAGCAACAGCGGACCATCTTCATAAGGGACCGACGGTCATCATCAATGTTTTCCAATGGAAATGCCCTGGCGCTGGTACAATGTTGATTCCTTTCATTACAAATGTAAAACAAAATCAAACAACACAACAACCTAATGAAAAAAAGAGCTCTTCAAGCTGTCACTTTCAAAATCAAGCTACTGCAACTACAAACCCCAACTCAGAATCCCTTTAAAAACACTCTTTCGTCATGAGAAAAGGTGTTCGGATGCAGTAAAAGAGCTGTAGGCTGGATCCCTTCAGTACAAACACCGATAAGAAATGTCACCAAGGCCTCTTTATCCTTGCAAGGACATTTTTGGTGTGGGTAAAAAATGTAAGTATCGAAATACAAAACCCACTTCAGGGGCTGTGTGGCACACTTCAGTTCTCCGATAGAAAGATTTTCCCTTTGGCAAATTTTGGTGCAAACTACACAACAGATGAAGTCCAAAAAATCTACACGTCAGATCTGCTGTGCTCAGTCCAGAAACGTGATTTCAGTTTCACTCTTAAAAATAAAGGTTCCAATAGCTGGGTTATCAGCAGAAAAACACTCAAATAACCTTTATGTTTAACGGATGATAATGGCTCTCTCCGTAGGACCATCAATGGCGATGAAGAACCTTTATTTTTAAGAGCATATCCACTAAGACTGGAAAATTCAACTTTGGACCCCGCAAACAATTTTGTGTTAAATAGACATCTAAAAGTAGACAGCTTGGCTAAACCAAGGCTAAACTTGGGCTGTCAGTGAAAATCTAATAAAGATATAATATACTTGTATACTAATTTACGTGTAGTTATTCATTCTTATATTTCGTATTCTCATCCTATTCTTAGACGTCTATTAGATTTTCACTGACAGCCCAAGTTTAGCCTTGTTTTAGCCAAGATGACTATGTTTAGATGTCTATTAGACATCTTTTAAAACAAAAAATGCTTGCTGGGGAAAAAAAGTGAAAAATCCTGCAATTGCGTTTTCTAAATTTAAACTGAGCTCCGCTCGCTTTGATTGCATTAAACCATGCTTTCCTAAATATAATCAGAATCAAATTCAGGTTAGTTCTACAACTTCTGCTTTTAAAAATCGAGCTACGTCTAAAACTGTGACTACGCTATGAGATTTACCTTACAGTTCTGTATGCAGCGAATCTTTAAAGTACAAAGAAGCAATCTCGGCAGGTTTGGAGGGAAAGCGCGCCCTCGTAAACTCCACGTAGATGAGTGACTCAGTGTATTTATTTATCAAGCAAAAGACTCCCAATTTTACATGCTTGCCTGTGTAAGACTGTAAATTGTATCTGAAAATATGGCCACCGGTGTATTTCCCATAGTATACATGTTTGTTTGGACGGAAAGTAACAGTCTTAATTGTAAACTCTCAATGTGATGTTGGCAAAAGCATGTCACATGCTGGATTATCTTACTGCACAGACCTCCATCAATTGCATAAATTAATAATCTAATCCATAACGAAGTGCGCTATAATCATAATGGAAAATTCCGGATGTTCCTCGACCCGAGCTCTTCCAGCAGATCGAGGCTTTTAAAAGTCTTGCACTAGTGCGTCTCTGGTCTCTAAAGCTTCAGCGCCGGCAGAGATTAGCACTGCATTCTCCTTATTGTTATTCTCTTCTGAACTGAAATGAACTGCACAGAAAAACTGGCCTTCACAGGAACTAGTTACACACACAGCTGCTCTTAAGAACAACAAAAGCTGTTTAAGACGATGTGCGAAGAGTTAACCCCTTTCGATTACATTACCGTAAACACAAAGTGGTGCGTCCGAAAAAAATAATAAATCACCCAAGCAAAATTACAGTACCGCTTGCTCCAACATAACAAACCTATAACACACAGCCACATTACCCAGAGTTCCATGGCACTATGAAGGGAGCTTACAGATTCCACGGCCCCACGTGGCTTTTACACCGGTTTAGGTTAAAAAAAGCACAACTACAGTAGTTAAAGGTAGCAATTTCATAGTCTAGATTTTGATGTCTGAACACTGAGGTCCAATCAGATGCAGTCGTTGAGCGGAGGAAGATGAAGATGAACAAGTGATGTGTGGAGAAACGATGGTCTGTGGAAAACCATCATCCACCGCTGTTGCCTTCCTCTGCAGTCTTTGCTAGTTTTCTCCAGAATGCATGAATTTGTGTATGTGTGTGTGTGTGTGTGTGTGTGTGTGTGTGTGTGTGTGTGTGCATGTGTGTAGTTCTGCGTATGTGTGAGCGTATGTTTAGAAGCCCTTGATGTGGCAGTAAGCCTCCAGAGAGGAGAAGAGGATGTAGAGGAGCCAGAGGCTGACGAAGAGCATGGTGGTCAGCACTTTCGCAGTCCGCGGACCCCCCAGCTCACCGCCAATGTCGGGCCGGCGCCGGTACATGAGCACCGCCACACAGATAAAGGCGAAGATGGTGAAGAGGGTGACGGAGAAGGCCAGGTTTCCTGGCTCCACCCTGAAGTCGTGGCCCTTTGAGTTGTGGTAGATGGCGGCGATGGACCAGGCCACTCCGATGCCCAGGAACACGTTCACAGCGTTGCTGCCCGTCACGTTCCCAATGGACGCATCGGCGTACTGATCCTGTATCGCTGCCACTTTACTGGCAAATGTGTCTAATGACAAAGAAGGCAGAGGAAAAGACAAAGATATTAGTACTGTATTTCTGACAATTACTCATAAACAGACTAATTTCATAGATTAATAAAAAATAACAATAATGCAAAATTTGTTTAAAGCAAATAATATAAAACATAAACAAAAATCTAAACGATCAAAAAATAAATAAACAGAACTTAAACTATATGATAGTGAAATAAAACCAAAAAACATTTCCTCAGATAGTTGCCAAAGAAATAATCCATAATATTTTCATCTTGTTCAACATGATGCATTAAAATAAGTACAACAAAACAAACAAACAAACAAACAAACAAACAAACAATATATACATATTTTGGAAAAAAATACAATGCACAAATATGCAACATCTTATGAAAACATTGTTTAAATTAATATTGAAAAAAGAGATATTCAAATATCAAAACTGATATTTCAACATTCTATCTGTGGTGCTAAATAAATTAAAATTAAAAATATTATAATATAACAAATAAAATAAAATAAAATAAAATCAAATCAAATAAAATAATATAAAATAAAATAAAATAAAATAAAATAAAATAAAATAAAATAAAATAAAATAAAATAAAATAAAATAAAATAAAAAATATACAGACATATCAATAAACTGAAAAAAAGATAAAAACAACAAAACTACAAAAACGCTTGAACTAAAATTCAATAAAAATTAATTATTACAACAATTATTTTCTATTAAATATTTAACTATAATTAAATACTAAAATAAAACTAAAACAAGTTAAATCTGAAACTTTTGAAATACTTATAAAGAGTTTTATTATTTATAGAAAATAATAGAATAAATATAAACAGAATATATAAAAAGAAAAATTATTAATTTAAACTATAAATAAAAACTACAATAACATCTCAATAGCACTAAAATAGCACAAAAACAACAACAAAAAATACCATGTATTTATTTACCTTATCATTTAGAATGATTTAATTGTTTATAGTAAGGAAAATCTAACAAGAACATGTGGTTTATGCTTAAAATAAGAACAAATAACCCAAACAAAAATGTTATAAATTAAATAATCACACACACAGTGCTCAGCAAAACTAAGTACACCCTATTTTGAAAATGAATATTTGTATCCATTTCTCAGTGAATATAGGCAACGTATTTTGGTGCATTTAAACAAAACAGATTTATTAAACAGATATATTTATTAAAATTATATTTTAGTCACCAAACATATTTAGAAATTGAAAGATAATACAATTAAAATAAAAAATAAATTAAATTACAACCTAAAATATTTAAACAACATTTTTCAATTGTTTTTGCTTCTCTTGATTTTTCCTTTTTTAAATTTGTATTTAATATTTTTCTATAACATAAATTTGGGTGTACTGGTTTTTGGACCGTTATCAAAAGTTATTTTGTTAAATAGCTCCAGATTTGGCTTCAGCACTGACTAATCTAATGTACAGTTGAAGTCAGAATTATTAGCCCCCCTCTGATTTTTTTTTCTTTTTTAAATATTTCTCAAATGATGTTTAACATAGCAAAGAAAATGTTCACAGTATGTTTGGTAATATGTTTTCTTCTGGAGAAAGTCTTGCTCGTTTTATTTCAGCTAGAATAAAATCAGTTTTTAATTTTTTGAAAACCATTTTAAAGTCATAATTATTAGCCCCTTTAAGCTAGATTTTTTTCTGATAGTCTACAGAACAAATCATCGTTATACAATAACTTGCCTAATTACCCTAACCTGCCTAGTTAACCTAATTAACCTAATTAAGCCTTTAAATGTCACTTTAAGCTGTATAGAAGTGTCTTGAAAATTATCTAGTCAAATATTATTTACTTTCATCATGGCAAAGATAAATCAGTTATTAGAGATGAGTTATTAAAACTATTATGTTTAGAAATGTGTTGAAAACATGTCTCCGTTAAACAGAAATTGGGGAAAAAATAAACAGAGGGGCTAATTATTCAGGGGGGCTAATAATTCTGACTTCAACTGTATAAGCACAAATATAATATTGTATAGCTTCCTATTAAAAATATGAATTTAAAAGACAGATTTGTGAGAGGTGTACTTATATGCTGAGCACTGTGATTAATCTTTAAATCTTTTAAAAAGTCATTATAAAACAATAATAATAAGCAAATAAAATAATAAGCAAAAAAATATGGTAGAAAATAATCTAAAAACAAATGTAGTCTTTTATTTATTGGCAGCGCTCACACACACAAGCATATGCTCACACAGTATTCTCATCTCTCTCTCTCATCTCTCCTTTTTTGGTCAGGATGTAATTTCACAATAACAGTCTGGTTAACCTCTGATTTGAGCTGGAATCAGAGGGCTGTGTGTTTTCTCTCCGCATGCTAACAGGCTGATCTATTGCAGACAGATGAGGAATCATGAGGATGCTGATTGTGCTTTCTGTCCTCTAAATAATCCGACATGCTCAAACGCGGCCTTTTCCAGCTCTCTGTCTTTTTAAATCTTCCTCTCTCGCTTTGGTTATGCTAATACGCTCCATCACACGTAACCCTGCTAAAGCGCTCTGGATATCTTCATATTACTGTTAGCTGCCTGTGGCCACAAAGAGCCATTTTCCTCATTTAAAGGTCTTGCCATCCTGCAGATACACAATATAATATGAGCACATTCCTGTTTGCATATTTGTACTGCACCAGTGCATGCCAAGAGAAGAAGTATTCACACGCACACATAGTAGATGTAGTACTGTAATAGAATAAAACAGAGCCAATGGTTATGTTGCAATAGTTGTGTCATGTCATGTCATGTGTTGCTTGTTCTGAGTTATTGGCTATTACATTGAAAAGCTTGTGTTCAAAATAATTGCAGAGTGAAGTTTAATGAGAGAATTCATTCATTCTGTAAAAAAAAAAATCAGGATTGGTCCTCTTTTTTAAAGAAGTCATTGTTTTACTATATTTCTTTCTGAATTATGATGTAAAGTAGGTTGTTTCAAACATTGTTCAGAAAAAGTAATTTAAATAAAAAGTGGATTGCAGAAGGAAAAACATATACACTCACCGGCCACTTTATTAGGTACACCTTACTAGTATCGGGTTGGACCCACTTTTGCCTTCAGAACTGTCTTAATCCTTCATGGCATAGATTCAACAAGGTACTGGAAATATTCCTCAGAGATTTTGATCCATATTGACATGATAGCATAACGCAGTTGCTGCAGATTTGTCGGCTGCACATCCATGATGCGAATCTGCCCTTCCCCCTACATTCATTAATACAAGGCTGGATGAATCCATGCTTTCATGTTGTTGACACTAAATTCTGACCGTACCATCTGAATGTTTGGTGAGCCTGTGCAAATTGTAGCCTCAGTTTCTTAGCTGATAGGACTGGCACCTGGTGTGGTCTTCTGCTGCTGTAGCCCATTCTCCTCTGACCTCTGGCATTAACAAGGCATTTGCACCCACAGAACTGCCGCTCACTGGATATTTTCTCTTTTTCAGACCATTATCCATAAACCCTAGAGATGGTTGTGCGTGAAAACCCCAGTAGATCAGCAGTTTCTGGAATACTCAGACCAGCCCGTCTGGCACCCACAACTATGCCACATTCAAAGTCACTTAAATCACTTTTCTTCCCCATTCTGATGCTCAGTTTGAACTACAACAGATCGTCTTGACCATGCCTAAATGCGTTAAGTTGCTGCCATGTGATTGGCTGATTAAAAATTTGCGTTAACAAGCAGTTGTACAGGTGTACCTAATAAAGTGACAGATGCAAGATTGGCAGCAAATTATAGGATTCCTATCAAAAAATGAACACAAATGCTTTAAAGTGGCAAGAAAAACCTGAAAAATGCAACAATCTCACAGCATTTCCCTCATATAGTATATAGTACATAGGACATATACATACATATATATATATATATACATACATATATATATATACATACACACACACCTGGAAATTCATGTATTGTCAAGCCCAGTGTGTTTTTTTGGTTTTTGCATGTTTGTCAACATGAACATTCCCAGCAGAAACAACAATGAACATTTTCACAGAAATGAATCATTTCTGGATGAGATGACAGCTTGGAGCCGTTCGCATGATAATAGTAATTCCACTCCATTAAAAACATCCATCTAAAAGCAAATGGTAAGAACTCTCCATGCGAATCTGACAAAGTATCTGAGAACAACAACAGCCATTTAAAGACTTAAAAGAGCCAAACTACCTCAAACGGCATCTCAAGACACAGAATTATAAAGTCAAATCTGGGTTTACTGTAAAGTACTTATCTGTGAAATAACATTTTCCCTCTCGTTATTCATCACCGTTCTGTTATATTGTCGTAAACAACAGCATGGACAGAGCCGTTTCCATAGCATTACCATGGAAATTCTCAGTTAAGTCTCAGTAACACCCAGTCTGGTATAAAGTCCTGCCAAAGAGCCTGGCAGCGGGTGGACGACAACTGCCGCTAATGTGGGTGTCTGTGCAATGCAAAGCTTCATCCCAGAGAGACACTCGGGAGCAGTTTAACGGATCAGCCTTCCAGACTGTTACACACTTTGAAACTGTTTTAAACCTCAGACTGCTTACATTTACGCACAAATTTATATACACACATATACACATATATATTTGTGTATACACGTGCATGATTATTATGCAAATCAATGTATTTGTATCAAGCACATTGTACCAATTCTAAACCACAAAAAATATTAAGAAACTGCAGGTAAATAGAGTGAAAAACACATATCACCCAGTTGGATAATTTTGTGTATTAAAAGTTTTCTTCAATGCTTAATTATGCAGACATTAATATGCACTAATTTGCATATTTTTTTCACCACAAAAATCTGAACATTTGAAGAAATGAAGCTCAAAATTATTATTGAATTTTTCATATATTAGACTGAAATGTGTTACGAGAATTTTGACTATGTTTTTACTTAATTGAGAAAATACTGATATAAATTTTCAAATCATCTGTAGAATGTTGTAAATAATCAAATTTATCCATGAACATATCCTTCTGAAAAACCTTTGCGAATATAGACTAAACTGAAAAGATTTCCCTATGCAAGTGCATATGTTTGGAGTAAAAAAGAAGTGTTTTACAGCTCAGTAATAAAGTCTCAATTTCAGAAAATGTGAAAGATTTTCAGAAAGTATGTATTTGAAATCTACAGTCACAAATTGATAAAGTTCAAAGAAAACCACTTACACTTCTTGTGAACATCTGCTAATTCTGAAATTAATTCAATTAATGTGAGTTATGTCTTGTTTTGAGACATTTAACCTGTAAAAGGAAACCTGCTTGAAGGTGCAGTATGTAAGTTTGACACCCAGTGGTTGAACTAAGTATTGCACTCCTTGTTCAAAGCACATTTTCACTCGGTCCCTCCTCTAACTACTCCACGCAAGCGCAGGTTGCCAGATTGACGACATCATGCCTGACTATGGAGCCTAAAGGCTGACTTAAACCATGTTCTAGATTAAAAGCAACGGCACTTGATAGAAAGAATTCCCTGAAAAGAAAGAATTTTCATATTAAAATGTTTTTTGTCCTAATCAACACCTGAAATGAATATTTTAGAAAGGGCTTCTATTTCTTGCAGCCGAACAACAGAAAACTAACAATGATTACCTCAGGTACACCTCATGTGCTTTATTCAGTGTTATATGCTAATAATGTGAGTTTGAATGCCATTTTACATGACATTTATTGCCATACTACTAAAAGCAGTAGCAGATGGTTCACCTCAGATCTTGAAAATAAAATAAAACATTTGAAATTGAACTTTAGAACTGTGACTCAACAAAGAACAAATACAGGTGTCAGTGATTCAGCATGTACATTCAATAATGTTAAGGAGGTTTAATATGTATTATTTAGATTATAAACCTAACCATTTTGTTGGAGTGCAGTGAGTGCACTAATATGTGCTTCTGAATGGCTGTATTTAAATTTCTGTCATGTTTCTTCTGGTGCAAACAGCCAAATTGCAAATCTCGTCATGTAGCGTGTTGCTCACCTAAGGTTTATGCTTGTAATATTTATATTATTTGCTAATTAATAACCACCTCATGTGGAACTCTGAATCTGCGTCTCATTTCGGAGGCTGCTACTGTCCAGCGGAGATCATGATTGCCTACTTGGAGAGCCTTCTTGACTGAATGAATCAAATACGCAGTTTTCCACTTAGGCAACCCGGGGTGCTGGAATATTATTTGGCTAAACTGGCTTTGGGCGGGTTAAAGTGACCAAAACAAAGACAGTCGTTCTGGCATAGAAAACACATTTTCAAAGCAGAATATCTGACTTCAGCATTATTTTTCAGATAAACAAGAATGTTCACTTAGCATGCTTCTTAAATAACTCCAAACATATTAGGGTAATAAATATACCTTTAATAAATATACTCATCTGAACGGTTATTAAGAATGATATACCTGTAGTTTTGGAATTGGTAAAACATGCTTGGGGAAAAAAATATGATCAGAGCATCAACTTGCATAATAGTTATGTACACACTGTAGTACTTTATCAAGTATAAAGTGTGGCTCAGTCAAACACTCCATGCATGTCTGCCCTGTACAATACAGCGTGAGCCAAAAACATTTCATCTAGAAAGAAATAAAATCATTATAATTACCAGACATTAGCAGGACCGCATGTAGAAGATGTACGTCAATCATCAAACCCATTTCCATTTTAAATTAATCAAGCAAAATATTAAAAGATCCTCAAACTATGCACTGAATCTAAGGACTTTGTTTTGAGTTCAGAAGCACTGTCGAATGTTGTCTTATCAGTGAGCAACACTTCCTTCGTCTGCTTTCTGGCCGCGTGTTTGGCTAATTGGAAGTTCAGTTGTTTTCTCAGTAATACTGGCTTTCATCTCTCTCAGTATACAGATTGACATGCTCGCTAACTACCCAATAACGCTCTGTTTGTGTGCAGCATTTGTCATTTTGTCAAACTGTGCAGACGCAGCAGAAAAACAATCAATGTGGGGTGATTGTAAACCTTTCAGTGGAACAGTTTTTTCAAGTTTGCTTCATTTACATTACTATTGACCTTTTTAACCTTTTTCTAGTACAAAGTGTAAGTACCACCATGTTTTTTGTTAAGCAGGACCAGAGTTGGTGCAAAAGCAGCAAAAGAACAATCAGATGCGATTGTAAATCTTTCAGTAAAAACGATTTTTCGGGTTTGCTTCATTTACCTTGACCCTTATTTGGCCTGTTACAAGTAACGATTGTAAGCACATCAATGTTTTTGTTAAAATGAAACAGAATTTTTGACTTTACCAATACCATATAAATAAATACTATTAAATCTAATTTATTTATTAGAAATACTTTCTAACAAAAACCCATCGGTAAATATAAGATCAAATTTGGTATTTTATTATGTTAGGCAGATCAATTAAACATAAATGTAATTACCCTTACAGCGCTCAGCATAAATGAGTACATCCTCTTTTGAAAATGAATAGTTTTCGTCATTTCTCAGCGAGTATAGCCAATACTTTTGGTGTATTTAAACAAAACTGCTTTATTAAACAGATATATACATTAAAGAGCACATATTTTACCCCTTTTACAAGTTGTAAGATAAGCCTTTGGTGTCTCCAGAATGTGTCTGTAAAGTTTTAGCTCAAATGACCCATCAGATTATTTATTATAGCCTCCAGAATCTGCCCATTTTGGTGTCTAAGTACAGTGTAGCTGTTTTTGTAGGCTGTGACTTTAAATCCAAATGAGCTGCTTTGTCTTTTTTTTACTGACACCATGCAGCCGTGGTGATTATAGCGGTTAAGAATTAGATATCGATTTTACTGCCTTTATCACAAAGATGCTCTGTTTTACAAACATTTTAAACTTATAAAAATCACAGAGAGTTGTAACAAATAGTTTAATTCCAGCTTATTTGCAAAAAAAAAAATTGTTCTGTGGACATGTGTATACAAGTCATTATAGAAACATGGCGCCTGTCAATTAATTCGGTGGGTGGGGAAAACTGCACTCCTACGTCATGTTGCATTGGGCCTCAAAATCACTGGGATTTAGGTTTTTATTTTAACATCAGAATTTTTTTAAAAAGAGACTTGTTACGTTTCTATCATTCCAATATGACAGTGGACACCTACCTAGACCTACAGACAGTTCTAACCAAACAGCTTACAAAAGATGCCCTTTAAAATGGGAGCTTCATCACCTAACATTTGTAGAAATAGAAGTATAATACATTTAAATTTAAACGAGTTATTGCAAAAAAAAAATTACAACTTTAAAAAGTCAACAAAATATTGTATTTTTTATGTTTGTTTAGATTTTTCCTGTTTATTGAAATTTTATTTAACATTTTTTCCCAAAATATTAATTTGGATGTACTCATTTTTGCACTGCGATCTTAAGCTTTTTTTGTTAGATTATTTCTTGCTTGGTTTTCGGCACTAATCTAATGTATATGCACAAATATATTATAGTAAAGCATCCTACAGAAAATATAAGCAGTGAGCAGTGTACTTATTTATGCTGGGAAGCACTGTATATCTTACTACAGATTGTATATTTTTCGCCTTATACACAGGGACTAAAATTATCACTTGCCAAGCACCAAATACAAGTAAAAATCAGTGTTGGAGAGTATATGAAACAGTGCCAGTTGGCCAGTAGCTTTACTTGAGAATGCAACATGGTTTAGCATGGTTATAAAATCTGCATTGTAATTATATACATATGGCAACAAAAAAAGCATAAAAATCCTGCAGTTTTCCACCAAATTGTAATTATTTTTTAATGTTTGCAATATATTAGCAATCAATTTAAGCTGAGGTGCAATGCGTCTAAAGGCCTCCAGGGTTAAAAGACTTCTTGGGTTTAATGTGGATCTTTTTGTGCCGATGTAAGTTGTAATATGTTATTTACGTTCAGTATAAATGTGATTCATCTCATATTGGATCTGTTTGGGTGAGTTTATTAACCTTGTGGCACAGAGTGTTACTGAGTAGTGCTGTTCATTCATCTTAAGCTTATGGAGCCTAAACAGCAATGCCTGACATTACAGACTATGACTGGATATACAGTAAAAGAATCATGTAGGACTCAATTTTAGCACCACAATTTAGCTCAAATAATACTTTGATTTTAACATGAATGCTAGGCTGTGTATGCAGTGTGCATGATATAACTTTCATCATCAGCACAACAGTTCAACAGACATCTACTCTATGCTGACAAGTGCATGTATGCCATAATTAAAAGATATCTACAACTTTATTTTAAACTAACATTGTAATTTTTATCAATAATAAATCACACTATTAAATAGAGTATACGTCTTTTAAAGGATGTGCTTTGTTGTTAAAGTAACCATACGATTTAAATAGACTTATTTAGCTTTAGCAATAAATGCCTTTTGTGACACCCATAACAAAGGCTATATCAATACTTCATTTTTGAAGTATCACAGTTATAGTCAATACTGGCATATGGTGACAGCACTAACTTCCTCAAACTGTGTTGGATAATTGCAGAGGAATTGATTTGTTTTAAGAAATAATAGACACATTTATTATAAGATGCAGTTATGAAATGCTATAAATGAAGGAAATAAACATGAAAAATGGGACACTGCTTGAAGTTCTTCAATAATCCTCTTTTACACAAAAAGTTCTGCTCAATCAATATTTAATTAATCTTTTTTCCTCTACTGAATTATAAATTGGGGTCATAAAAAATTCTGAGTACAGTCATTTTATCTACAAATGAAAACGTCATGCCTGACTGACCTGTTACAAACCTTTATAGCCTTTCCTTACTGTGTGAAAGACAAACAAAGTCCAAGAGTGTTTCAGACCTTTGATATTCCTTGTATATAGACGAAAAGACCAAGAGTGTTTCAAACCTTTGATATTCCTTGTATATGGACGAAAAAAGGGAAATATCCCTTTAGGCATACTTTGAGCAAATACAGATGATCAAAATAACGTCTTCTTTTGTCCACGTACACTGACTTTTACTGGAAAGCATGACCCAAATGCAAAGAAATGAGTTCCTGCAGTGAGATGAGGAGAGCAAAAGGGCGAGAAATGGAGGATGAAAAGGAAAGAAATGAAGTGAGTGAGGTAAAGAGGGAGAAGAACCGAATTAGAGAAAGAGAGAGAGAGAGATGGGAATGCTTGTGCTTTCTGCTCTCTCAGCATTTTCTCTATGAGCAGTCCAGTGTGTCTGGAATACTAAACATGGTGAACATGCACTGCACTTCCAGCAGACTCAATATATCTAACATCTGTGTGTGTGTGTGTGTGTGTGTGTGCGTGTGTGTGTGTGTGTGTGTGTGTGTGAGTCTTCTGTACATGCGGTATGTGTGTCCTGTTTTAAATAACAGTTATCATGACTGATGAAGGTAATATATGGGGGTGCAATGTAGCAAGGAGCTTTACTCTGCATAATTATTTGATATATCATAATCATAGCCCTGCACACTCACACTCTCACACACATGCACGCACAAGCGCTTGGACATCCTCTTTCTGTGATAAATGACTGTATGTAAATATAAATATGGGTGGCTGAAATGCAAAAATCAGAGGCAGTTGTGCTTGTTCCTCACCTGGTACTGAAGTGCCCAGC
This sequence comes from Danio aesculapii, assembly GCF_903798145.1. Taxonomy (NCBI): domain Eukaryota; kingdom Metazoa; phylum Chordata; class Actinopteri; order Cypriniformes; family Danionidae; genus Danio; species Danio aesculapii. The sequence continues at coordinate 30,150,003 of NC_079451.1, forward strand.
GCCACAAACACCACTGCTGTGACCGAGTCTTTGAGACCGATGGTGCAGCCAAAATGAGATGCCAGGTCACCGATGAAAGCCGTCAGGACGCCAATCATAATGATTGACACCACGAAACACGCCCACCCGTTCCAGTAGTCGGTGGGTGGCACGAAAGCAAAGAGAACTTTCCAGAAGACGGTGAGGAAATGCATGACATAATCGAAGCAGGAGGGAAGCTTCTCTTCTCCACATTCTTCATCGTCATCATCCTCACCTGCAGGAGCATGATAAAGAGAATCATTAAATTTGACCTTACCCACGGTGAAAAAACACCTGAGTGTTACAAACTGGCACATGAATCATCCTGTACCATGGAAATAATAATTATTATAATGTTTTGTTTTTTGTTTTTTTTTTTCAAAATGAGCAATTACATTCCTAAGTGAAACAAATTACAATCTTCACCTGGAAAAAAATAAAACTTGAACTAATAAGAAGTCACCTAGCACCTGAGCAAATACATGGGAGCAATCCAGAATACTGAACACCATAGAAAATGCATAGTAATTAATATAAAAACCCCCAAACCGCCTAGCAACTAGGTAGAACACCTTAGCGACCTTGATCAGCACACACTAGCAAGTCAATAGGAAGCCACTTGAAGGCATTTATCCTAACTTCTATCCAGAACACTGTAGCAAATGCATAGAAAATTTAAATAAAATCGTTGAAAAATGTCAAGAAAACTTAAGCAACTGTCTGGAAACATTAGCACATACTAAAAACACCTATGTAAATAGATGAAAATCATGTATAACATTACATTAGATCAATAATGTTAATCAAACAAAAGAGGGATTGCGATAATACTTCAAATATTCAAGGGATAGTTCACCCCCAAAAAATTATTTACTCAACCTCAAGTAGTTCCAAATCTGTTTGAGTTACTTTCTTCTGTTAAACACAAAGGACAAGTTTCAAAGAACTCCATTGACATCCATTGGAAAATGAACAAAATGTCAGTGAAGGCTGGTTTCTAATATCTAAGAGGTGAAATTAATTACATTGTTCACCTGGAAAAAATAAAATAAAACTTGAGCTAATAAGACATCACCTAGCACCAGAGCAACTACCTGGGAGCAATCCAAAATACTGAACACCATAGAAAATGCATAGTACCCTTGATCAGCACATATTAGCAACTCAATAGGAAGGCATTTATCCTGATATCCACCCACAACACTGTAGCAAATGCATAGTAATTTACATAAAATGTTGAAAAAACTAAAGCAACTGTCCAGATCTTTTTGACTAACTGCATCTTTGTTTAATGTTTATCGTCTTTTTTTCATATTTATTTTGTGTTGTCGCTCGTCACTTTATGTATACTGGAAGCTTCTGTAGCCAAAACAAATTCCTTGTGTGTGTGAAGCACACTTGGCAATAAAACTGATTCTGATTCTGAGAACTGTCTAGAAGAAACAACAGCACATACTAGCAGCACCTAGTTAGATGAAAACTAACTAGGATCAGATGTGTAAGATTACATTAGATCAATAATGTTAATCAAACAAAAGAGGGAATGGGTTACTACTTTGAATATTTAAGGGAAGAAAATTGATTCAACCTCAAGTGGTTCCAATTATGTTTGAGTTTCTTTCTTGTTGAACACAATGGAAATGTTTTAAAGAGCCCCTGTTATGCCTTATAAAAGGTCATATTTTGGTTTTGGGGGTCTTCAACGACAGGCTGATATGCATGCAAGGTCAAAAAACAATTTCATTGTCTTATAATATGCATTTATTTTGACCAAATTATCCCAACGATTCCCATATGATGAATCTGCGCTGATTGGTCCAATGAGCCAGTCTTTGTGATTAGTCAACTGGTTTCAGCGTGAGATAGAGAGAAATGCCCACAACAGCTATGAAGTAGCAGAGTATGTGAGAACCCAATGCAGGAATGCAGTTAAACGCCAGCATATTACTCTACTCTTAACCCTAACCCCAAGTAAACACAATGACACACATTCAGTATTAATCCACACAGTGGAAACTATTTTGAAAATATTTTGAAAATTGACCGTGCATGTGAGGAACAGCTGATGGTGGCCATAGCAAAGACAAATGGTAGAGGGTCGCGAGTTCAGTGATTTTGTTCAGTATTTGTTCAGTGATTCATTTGTTCCCAAACCCCTCCTTCGCGTGAGGCTAATCTGCGTTGATTGATCTGATGACCCAGTCTATTGTGATTGGTTGACTGTGTTCAGCGCGAGATGGAGAGAAATGCCCCAGAAGTAGTCAGAGCACAGATATGTGTGAGCCCAATGCAAGAATGCATTAAAGCAATGCATTTAAACACCAGCATATTCCTCTATTTTTAACCACAACCCCAAGTATAAACAACGACACACATTCAGTATTAATCCACTATTTTGCAAATTGACCAAGCCACATGTGTGAGGAACAGCTGATGGTGGCTACAGCAACAAACAGCAAGAGATCGCGAGCACAAAATGCATTTAAATCGGTGAAGGAAGAAGCATGCGTGACGTTTTCAATGTGTTTTTGGACACGTAATGTGAAATAGCTTTAAAGATTTAACCTGAGAGATACATTACAAGCACTGATCTATTACAGGTACGTGATTACAAGCCACGTGGGGCGATTACAAGTTACAATCACACAATTAAATACATATTTTGCCAACTACAGAAAACGAGGCAACCATTTTAATCACACATTGTGAAGGAGAAACACTAACAGGATCTGGAAGAATCTGATCCATACAAACTATGTAACCGTTACTGACAAAGTCCTGTACGTTAATAGTCTTTACTGATCCTTCATTTAATAACAAACAGGGACTGCAGGGTAGGTTATTGTATCAATCATCAGAAAAATTACAAGAACAAACACAGCACACGGTTGGCTATACTGTGGTGTTGGTGTGAAAATGAACTTGGGGTACACTTTATTCCCTGCAGCTGATTTTCTCTGTGATTTTCTCAGTGATCGTCATCTTTGTGTCATGATCAATCCCATGATCCCTTGCACTCCACTATTGTCTGAAGGGAAAGGCGCGTTCATGTTTTACCAGATCCAGTAGTTCATATTTGGTAGTGTTTCGTGTCGACGTCAATATGAACAGGCAAAAGATCCGGACAAATGACGAATGACGAATCATTTAAACGACGAATCATTTAAACGACGAATCATTTAAACAACTCAATTTGTTTTTTTTTAAATTGTAAATCGATACTTTTAAACAAGGTGCTTTTTCAGATTTAACCCTCAGCTGGACGTTTTCATTCACTTAGAGCTGTGTTACATACTGCATGGAAGCTCATTTTTTAAAAACCTATAATAGGGGCTCTTTAAAGAATGCTGGAAACTAGTCACTATTGACATCCATAGTAGGAAAAAACAAACAAACAAAAAAAAGTCAATGGATGTTGGTTTCTAACGTTCTTCAGAATATCTTCTTTTGAGATCAACAGACGAAACAAATTCAAACATTTTTGGAACAAGTTTATTCCAAGTGTTATGGTTTATTTTTATAGTGTATTGACCGCTTTATACTCATAACAAAGAACCATCGATGTTATTGATATGGTAATTACAATAAACATCTGAATTTATTTTATTCTCTTTTTCTTTTTGGAGTTTTTCACCTTTTTTTCTTATTGAGGATAGTGGAGGACAGACAGGAAAGCATTGGGAGCAGAGAAAGGGGAAGGGTCGGCGTAAGACCTCGAGCCAGGGATTGAACTCGGGTCACCGTGAGCACTATGGTGCTTTATGTCAGCGCACTTAACCACTAGGCTATTGCCGCTGACAAAATCTGAATTTTTTTAACAATTTATATATACAACAGGTTATCAGTATAAGTTCCATATGTTATTTTTGTTAAAACCTAGTGATTTTGTACTAAAATGTAAAGCTAACCAAATTTTTCTCCTCTTCGAGCTATTCTCTTGCAAGCATCCTGTATACCGCCTATAATACCCTAGCAACACACTTTTACCTGTAATCACCCTGATTACCCTACCAACCAAACAACAGCCCTATGACAACTAACTACCTATCTCACACACACACACACACACACACACACACACACACACACACACACACACACACACACACACACAAACACACACACACACACACTGTTGAGTGAGTGAGTAGTGTGTGTGCATAGTGTATGTGCATGTGTGTTGAGTGAGGCTATAATCTGTTTGCTATTCTATTGGTGCAGCATTTCCTTGAGAGCATTTTACACAAACCCTCACACTGCTCTCTGACAGGTGAGGCTGTTCCTTTAAACTGAGATTAGATGCTTTGGGATGTTCAGAAATCTCATTTATTCAGTGCTGCAGTGGAATCAGACATTGTTTCGCTAACACATTCTGCTCACTGGCATAAAACCTGATTGCACTTTTTGATTAAAAGGATTACTGATAGAGAAGACACACATGCAGACACTCGGTACTTAAAACTGAAAATCCTCAAAACTATCAATTCAGAAAGATTACATAACAGAGAATTTGAGTTTGGATGATCCTGAAGATTCAGTCACAGATGTGATCTGATCTGCATGGGTGTTTGGGTGTATGTTGGTCTTTTTTATGACTGTCCAAGAGTGTTTGAAGATCACGATGATGTTTATTTTACTGTAATAAATGTGTATAAACAAGAATATTTGTGATAAAATAGATACGATCAATGTAATGGTTTATGTGCCTCAAGGGTGAAAATGCCCTGTAAAAGTCTTTAGAACATTTTGGCATTCTTACAGTTTGGTAACTATATAGTTCACATAAAAAAACTAAAAATGGTGGAAAGTGGAATGGAAAATGTGTTTGTGCATTTTTTAAAACAATAAGCCACCTAGGGTCTTTCAAAAAAGGAGTGTACTCCAAAAGATTTCAAGATTTACAATGGCTTAAATTCCATTTCCAGGTCTATAACAGCCATTAACACATAAATGGGTTGTGAATACTAATGTAATGGAATAAATAAAACTCCCCATTTATGCAAAATGTATATATGAAGAGTTCAGATGCAAAAACCTCTACGGGATATTACAGGGTTTCTGCAGGTTTCACCAAGTTAAGTTTTAAGACCATTATGAATGACATTTTAGACTCATACAGGGCTAAACTCTAAAGAGTTCTTCAAAAGGTCCAGATGGAAAATCATTTTATTTTCTCTATCAAAAAAAATATTATAATTTAATACATTTAATAATACAATAATAATTCAATAATAAAATATCTATATTTTGGATATTTCTCAGCAAAATAAAAACAAAAAATGACAAATGTTTTAAAAACTATAATAAACTGAATGTATGAACAACAGTCTGTCCAGGTCAGTGTCCTCAGCAGTACATACTGTACATGGGGAACTTTTAAACAAATGTTATTATAAGCAAAATAATTCAACTATTATGGTAAATAAAGTTAATAATTAAAATTTTAAATAAAAAGGAAAAAGCTTTATTGAGGTGGCGCGGTGGCTGTCGCCTCCCAGCAAGAAGGTCGTAGATTTGAGTTTCAGTGAGGTCCGTTGGCATTTCTCTGTGGAGTTTGCATGTTCTCCCCGTGTTTGTGTGGGTTTCCTCCGGGTGCTGCGGTTTCATCCACAGTCCAAAGACATGCGGTATAGGTGAATTGGGTAAAGCTAAATTGTCCGTAGTGTGCGAGTGTGTGAATAATGAGAGTGTATGGGTGTTTCCAAGTGATGGGTTGCATCTGGAAGGGCATCCGCTGCGCAAAACATGGATAAGTTGGCAATTCATTCCACAGTGGCGACCCCTGATTAATAAAGGGACTAAGCCGAAAAGAAAATTAATGAATGAAGTTTTATAGAGATGGATTGTTGGTGCTTGTATGGGTGTTGGCCAGATTGGATTACATTTTAACTCCGTATTTACATTCATTTTTTTTTTTTTTTGTAATCGTATGTGTTTTTGAAATTTTTATTATTCATTCATTTTCCTTCGTCTCTAGACCAACTAGTCTGGCATATATTTACACAGCAGATGCCCTTCCAGCCACAACCCAGTACTAGGAATCACTCACGCACTCACTCACTCACGCACGCATGCACGCACGCACACGCACACACATACACAGCATATATAGCATGGATCAGGGATATTTGGGTTAAAATGATGCAACTTAATTGGAGTTATATACTGTCTACTTTGTTATTTATATTGAAGCAATCTAAAATGAGTGCTTGTTGTCTGAGTTTGGGCTTTGAGACAAGCTTCTTGCCACTCTTCCTCAGTTATATCAGCCTGCAGGTCAAACTGCCAAGCTTGAAGTCTGTCATTAAATGACTCTTTTGATTTGTCCACCAACTGTTTATGTAAAACAGATAATTGGCCTCTACCTTTTAAACAGTCAAGTGTAATATTTTCCAAAATAGAAAGAGGGGGTTCAGCCAATTGGTGATCTTGTTTTGACATAATAAATCTACGCAATTGCAAATATTAGAATAAGTCATTTTTTTTCTTAATTTCTTCAAAGGTTATAAAGTATCCTTCATCATAGAGATCAGATACCTTGTTAATACCTTGAGTTGATCAAATTTTAAAACCTGGATCGGCTCAACCAGGGCAAAAAATTTCATAACCAAAACATACAGTTGAAGTCAGATTTATTAGCCCTCTTGAATTATTAGTCCCCCAGTTTATTTTTTCCCCCAATTTCTGTTTAGCAGAGAGAAGATTTTTCAACACATTTCTAAACATAATAGTTTTAATAACTCATTTCTAATAACTGATTTATTTTATCTTTGCCATGATAGTAAATAATAGATACTAGATATTTTTCAAGGCACTTCTCTACAGCTTAAAGTGACATTTAAAGGCTTAACTAGGTTAATTAGGTTAACTAGGCAGGTTAGGGTAATTAGGCTAGCTATTGTATAACAACCGTTTGTTCTATAGGTCGAAAAAATATATAGCTTAAAGGGGCTAATAATTTTGACCTTAAAATGGTTCATAAAAAATTAAAAACTGCTTTTATTCTGGCCGAAACAAAATAAATAAGACTTTCTCCAGAGGAGAAAATATTATCAGACATACTGTGAAAATTTGCTCTGTTAAACATATTTTGGGAAATATATAAAACAGAAAAAAAAAATTCAAACGGGGGACAATAATTCTGACTTCAACAGTATATATGTTAGCTGCAAAGATAACATTTCTATTTTCTGCTTCCCTTTCATTTTTGTCTGTTTATTTATTATTAATTATTTATAGAAATAAAATACTTTATGAGCCATTTTCCCCAAAACAGGAAGTCCCCAGATATATCAAATGGGAGGTTGTGTCACATGGGGACAATTATTTGCCCAATCTATAGATAAGTAAACTTCCACACACACACAAACTCATGCTGTGTTGACTCTCTTCTTATCTTTCAATATAAATCATCTCGCTGAGCTGCAGAGGCTGACATTTAGCAAAGCTTTTAAACTCGCAACTCTTCAATTTACTGCCATTAGCTGCAGACCTTTTCCGCTTATTTGTCTCTATCTGTGTACTTTTGTGTATATGTATGCATGTGCGTCTACGTGTCCTGATAAAATGTCATGGAAAAAAATCTGTGTTCTTTCCTCAGCGGAATTGGATAAAAAAGTTTTCTATTTGTCATCTATCAATGATATCAGTTAAGAATTCATGAATGCAAGTTTGGTAGGACATTCAGACTGCCTTTTAGAAGATTGAACGTACATGATCCAAAAATAACAAAAACACAATGAAATAATAATCATAACATTAGCGTATGACGTGTGCACCGAAGTGCAAACCTGGCCTGACACATTAAAATGCATAATGTTGTAAATAATGTTTTTTTTTTCCATTCCTTAAGGCAATGTATTGTCAGGAACCAAATGTGTTAGTTTTGTTTTGCCTGCATATGTTTTTCTGACTCTAAAAGTGTCGGCAGCCATTGACTTACATTTTTTGAATCATAAAGGTTCTGTTAAAAACAGATGAAGAAATCAAGTCAGGGTGAGTGAGTATTTAAACAGAGAATCTTTATTTTTGAGTGAAATATTGATCTAGTGGCTATAATAACAACAATAACTTTGTCTACTTTAAATGTTTAAGCTATTTGAAGCAGGACAAATACTAAGTGGCATCCAATGTTTTATTGTTAAGTAACTCTATGGGCCCTATCATACACCCGGTGCAATAAGGTGCAAGATGTGTTTAGTGCGATTTGTTGCTATTGTCAGACCAACGCAACCCTAATTTTCCCGTTTGCACCACACTGTTTTAATAGCAAATCCATTTGTGCCACTTTGTGGACTCATGGGTGTTCCTGTCCATAAAGGTGGTGTGTTAAGGTGCATTGTTGGTGCGTTGCTATTCTGAGAAACTAAAATAGACTGCGCCGTTGACCAAGTAAAAGCAGGTCTAAAGTCCAGCTCAGTGCCTATGCAAGTTCAAACACTTAACACACACAATGTACAGAAATACATAAATATCTACATATGAAAAAAATGATTTACTACATTTACTATTATTTACTACATAAATATAAAAAACACTACCTCCATGCCTTCTTCATGTCCGGGGGACTATTTTCAGTTTATCCATGACAATTTGCATTTGTATAATGTTATTATTTTTAGCAGTATTATTTATTATATTAATATTTATGTTTGTTTTAAAGGGCATCTATGGTGAAAATTTTTTCAAGCTGTTTGGACAGACATATGTGTATGTATAGAGTATAGACCATCATATTGGGGTGATATAAACACACCCAGTCCTTTTTTTTTTCAATTTGACAGCATAAAAATGGTGGACCATTTGGAGCGGTTTTCAGATCGACCGCAACTTGACGTAGGAGTGCGGTCCCTGCTCCCACCGAATTGATTGACAACTGCGTATTAACATGTCCCAGTAGTCACGTGTATAATCATATCAACAAGAGAGGACGAGCGCAAAGCAACCGGGAATAAAAGCTCTGTTCAGTTCGCTAGGATCATCAATCATCATCAAATATGATCAAGAGTAAGTTTTACATGTTTAAAATGTTTTAAAACAGAGCACATGTGTGTAATTAATTACAGCGATTTACTTCAGCGATTTACTTCATCAGCACAGCCACGTGTCAGAACAATTATAAAAGAAGATGCTTCAGTCCTGGTTTGTGGTCGTTAAATCAGGTTTATTTTGCACAATAACAGATATCCATACAGGAGTGGAGATTAACCTGTTTCCTGTCACATTTGCGTGCAAAAAGAGGGCAAAGCGTGTATCTGTGTGTGTACATGAACTTTGTAATTACATTGTGTGTGACTCATTGCTGCAACTCCACAACAAGTGCTTCAAATACTCATTGGTAAAGTTCTTACTGTAGTATTTCTCACAAACGCGACGTGAGATCTTCTTCCTTTAAGTCTGTCTATTGTCTGAGGCAGCCAAGGGAGGAGATTAAGGCACGCTGAAAGGCACGTAGAAACGGTGGGCGGGGAGGACTAGCCTTAAAGGCGCAGTACAACAAAAACGCTACCCGATGCTAAAATGTATAAAATAGAAACTTATAAAAGGTATAATAAATAATCTGATGGGTGTTTTAAGCAGAAACTTTACAGACACATTCTAGAGACACAAAAGACTATTAAATCTGAAAAAAGGAGTAACCTAGGTGCCCTTTAATAAAAACAAGTTTAGATTTGTCCATCTGTTTTGGAGACGTCTGGATCACCATATGGTGCATAAAAATAGGACGTGTATTTGGATATAACTCAAACTTCCTTATTATTGTTCATTTATTCATTTGCTGGAAATTAGAACTGAATTTAGAAATAGTTTTGAAACAAATCTTTGTGCTTAACAAACAAAATTAAATATGTATGCTAATGGATGCCTTCAGTGGAGTGCGTATAACAAATGTTTCCTTACTCCAAGAAAGTAAAAGAGTAAAGTAAAGAGTAAACGTTAACTAAAAAGAAAGTAAATTCATTGTTTATCCTAGTGCATAGGTTTGTTTCACTGTTTTCTCGCTAGTAAAGTATTCAGTTTTTCCATTCAGTTTTTCCTCTTACAAAGTCCGCCAAGTAAAAAGCAAATGCGCAACGACGAGATGCAACAGACTCTTAAAGGGAATGGGAGATGAGACTCTGATAATAAAACACCCATAACCCATTAAGAGAACAACCCTGTTAGACCATGCGCTGTGTGCAGAGCATATTTTACCGTCCTTAAAATAGCAAAAGTGGATTCGGACATGCCCTTAATGCTTTTGTGCCATGCGCTTTAGACTTAACTATAGTTCGACTTTAACCTAGATCATTAAAATAGAGCCCTAAAAGTGTCGACAGCCATTGACTTAAATTTTCAGAATCATAAAGGATCTTTTAAAAGCAGATGAAAAAATAAAGTCAGGGTGAGTATATTAACAGAGAATGTGCATTTTTGAATGAAATATTGATCTTCACAACAAGAATAATGGCTACAACAATAACTTTATTAGTTGTATTTGTCTGTTTTAAATGCTTACGTGGCATCACGGTGGCGCAGTGGGTAGCAGGATCGCCTCATAGCAAGAAGGTCGCTGGTTCGAGCCTCGGCTGTGTCAGTTTGTCAGTTTGCATTTCTGTGTGGAGTTTGCATGTTCTCCCAGTGTTTGCGTGGGTTCCTTTGCATGCTCCGGTTTCCCCCACAAGTCCAAAGACATGTGCTATAGGTGAATTGGGTAAGCTAAATTGGCCATAGTGTATGTGTGTGAATGGGAGTGTATGGGTGTTTCCCAGTGATGGGTTGCAGATGGATGTGCATGTGTAAAACATATGCTGGATAAGTTGGCGGTTCATTCCACTGTGGCGACCCCAGATTAATAAAGGGACTAAGCCAATAAGAAAATGAATGAATGAATGAATGAAATGCTTAGCCTCTTTGAAACAGGACAAATTCCAATTGCCATTCAATGTTTTATTGTTCATTAACTCTATATTTTATTTATTCCTTTAAATCTAGAACAACTGTTTAAATTACATCTTTATCTTTTTAGTTATTCCTGCTGTGAATGGGGCTTTAGTGTTACAGCAGTCTATGCCTAGCAGTAGTGTACTGGTGATTACAGGTCAGTTCTGACAGCAAATAGAGCAACACACACACATACACATACACAGAGGCTTTTAACCTTGCTTTGCCCCAGAGCACAAATTGGCACACTGAGAGGTGTTCATGTGTGAATCACTAAGTCCCCACACCTGATCCACACACACACACACACATACACACACACACACACACGGTTGTAGCTGCAGTCTCTATGATCATCAGTCTCTCTGAGGTCGTGCTGCGAGTGCTAATTACTTCAGAGAAAACAAACCAAAAAAAATCCCCTCTCTCGTTTTTCTCTTTGCCTTCATCTACTTTCTTTGCACAGCTGTAAGTGTCAAAGTGAGACGAGGCTGTAAAAACTACAGCAGGGTTAGATTTACACATATTACTCTTAAAGGCATATTTTAAAAGCGCACGCTACCTGTCACATAACAATACAACGTACACAGAATTCTCTTTACACTGTAAACAAATAGTGCCTGCTCACATGTATAGTATTATGAGACAGAAAATGATATATGAACACGCTCAAGGACTGTGTGTAGAAACTGTGGATAAAAGGTAATATTGTTGTAAATGATGTTCAGTTTTTTTTATAAACCAGTCAAAAATCAGGCTTCACAAGACCTCATTGACTACGTTTACATGGACATCAGTAATTGAATTATTTGCCTTAATCTAATTAAAACAATAATAAGATTTAGGTGTTTACATGAGTTGCTTTTTGAATGTTCCTTTCATGATCCCGTTTTACATGTTATAGCACATAATTAGAATAATGTCATTGCATCACCACGCTATCCACATTTCCTCCGGAGTTTCATGTAATTTTAGGTGTTTCATTTTTAATTTGTCAACTTGAACTGCAGTTTGGCACTTTCATTCGGGAACATTTCATGCATGCCCCCCTGTGACAAACGAGATATTGGATGCAACTATGAACTGCTGAAAGTGTTGTTTTAATGGAAGTTCATACCGCATGCTGAATGGAAGAAAAAAACCTCCGCATTTCACGATGCAAGTGTCTGTGGTCTGCACTGACTCGGTAGGTGCAGTGTCAAACAGCTGTGCGCACACACATATATGTGTGTGCGTGGACTATCTTGTCGCAAAAAAAAAGTCCTACAAGACGGTAATAGTTAGATTAAGGTGTTTACATGTCTGTTCTGCACTTCAATAATGCGACTAAAATCAGCATACTCCACATGTCTTAATTCCATTTCTCTTTAGTTCGATTATGACCTAAACGGGATTAAATTAATTAAAAATTAATCAGAGTACTGCTTAATCACATTAGAATCAAATTATTGGTGTCCATGTAAACGTACTTAATGTATTGTCAGGAGCCATAGGAATTTCTTTTGTTTTGGCTGAATGCATTTTTTCACTCTCAAAGTGAAGATACCCTTTAACTTGCATTTAGACATCGCAGAGGACCAATGTTTCAACTACAAAATATCTTCAATTCCAGTGTCCGCCTGAAGAAAAATCTCACTCACTCTTGCTTATTTTCTTTTTCAACAGGTTTCTTTACACAAAATTGAACTGTTTAGTAAAAGGATCTTTGGGGAACAAAAATGTTTGTTCTATGGCATCTGCTGCAAAAACACACTTTTAACTTTTAACCTTGCATCTAAATCTGCACGCTTACATACTACATTAATAGAAAACATTACATAAGTTGAGTAGTACATTCGAATTTATTGATTTAATATTAGGCAAAAACTAAAGGATGCTTGGTGCAGAGCCACTTGGGTGGAGCTGAGCTCCACCTCCTCCTCCCATAAGCTGTTTTAACACGCACATCTACTCCGGCCCTAACCCCAACCTCTAGTGACATCACTTGTAGAAGAAGTGCAGCAAGTAAAAGACGTAACTCAGGCCCCGTTTTCACTTATACATTTTAGTTTAAAAATGGCGTTTTAAAATGAAAACGATCCACGTCCTCACTGGCGTTTCATCTAGCATTTCTGAACAGCTCTCCGTCCACACTACACCACTGAAAACGCACATCACATGACCACACACTCAGTCTGGCATGCGTTACAGCATATGTGCGTGTCTGAGCTCAAGGCAGTCAGCAGGTGCTTTGAGCACAAAACCCCAGGTGAGAGCTGTACACATCGGACGGACTGAACTTTGTGTAGGCTATTTAATATTGAGAAAAAGCCCCAATTAAATGCTCGAATGTCTGCAGCCATGCCTCCATTTTCAGATGTCTCTGTTTTCCCCCATCCACACTAACATAAAGCAGCAGCATTTTAAAACCAAAACGGCCTCTTCAGCGTTACCAAAAAGTTTAGTTATTAGAGCTCAAAAACTCCGGGGTAGTGTGGACGGTAGCAAAACTTATGCGTTTTAAAACGAAAACATATAAGTGTAAACGGGGCCTTAAGGTCCTCTTTGCTGGAGCTCAGCTCTGCCCATGTGGCTCAGCAGTGAGTAACACTTGAAAAAGTACCCAGATGACTTGCTACCAGGATTCTTAAATGTGCATTCGATGAACACTTTACTATCCCATGAGGGCACAGGAGAGGAATGGCATTAAAGTGATCCAAAGATGATGGCAGTTACCATAACAACGACAAAACTACATAAGTAGTACATTTGCATCAGAAAATAAGTTTCAAACCCAATATAGTTCATACTTAAGGTCTTGACTATAGGACATGGTATTATGCCACATCTACAGCAAGACTCCATTAGAATCTATAATAATGTCCACACTGAATGAGGTGTGATGCAGCAAATCCTAAACAACTATTGACAACCCAAACATCCCATGAAACCAGTGTCTTGTTTTAATATCTACTAAAAGTATATAGTACTATCTGGAAATTACTGGATGTATGATTCACTAAAGAATTTTTCTTCTGGATCAGGTCAATCTAAAATAAATCTTCTAAAAAGAATAAATCTTATCAAACACCCAAGTTGCCAACCCACAGTGTGAACACCCCTCCTTTAATTACTACATAGGTTTTCACCGTTGGTTGTTGGATAGGCAACTTGTGTTAGCGTTCAAAAAATTGTTTTGTTTTAGAAAATAGTACCAAAGTATAAATGCTTTTGACATTTCAAGTGGAAACCATAAACAACAAAACATTTGATGCAATCGATATAACTTGGGAATGTCTGATCCTGCTCCTGGAGAGGTTCAAACCTAATTAAACACACTTCAAACGGCTAATCAAACTCTAGAGAATTACTTAAACCTCTCAGGCAGGTGAATTAATGCAGGTTTGAGCTAAACGCTGTCCTAAACATCAGTCCTTGACAAAAAAATGTACCTATAACAGAAAAAAAGTGCTCCACACTCACAATCCGAGATACTCACCAGCGCTGACCGTGATGGCCTCAATAAACTGGTCCCTCCAGCTGTTGGTGCCAACCAGAAGAGCCAAGTTTGTCTTTTTAATCAGCTTATCAACGGTGTTCTGTGGAGGAAACAGAGAGAGCTAACAAAGAGAACGGATGACCGCTTCATTACTGCCCAGTGCAACTGAGATGAGGAACAAACAAACATAAACACACTTCAGACGAGGCGGACCACCGTTCATCGAGTGCTTCTGACTGCTCTCGGGTCTGCCCTACTGTGAAGTGTGTGTGGGATCAGAGTGTGTGTGTGTATGTCTCAGCGTGGCAAGTGTGTGTGGGCTAAAGTGCATGCGTATACATGTGCATCGTCCTGAAGTGTGTGGAGGCGACCGATGATATGCCAATGTTTAAGATCCTTGAACTTCCCTGACAGAATGAGGGTGTCTTGTTTCTACCAGGAACAAAAAGAAAACTTATTTTACATAAAAAAACTGGCATCTTGACATGATATATTCTGATTCATACTGTATCTGACCTGTATAAAGTAAAATAAGTGATCTAGTAACTCAGTGTGAGGAACGGGTAAATACTAGCAACTATTGTCAATGAAAGTCATTGACAAAACTAAATTGAATTTTTTGCTAGTAATTATACAACTACAAGGAAGGAGGAAATATACACAATTAAATATACACTCGCCGGCCACTTTATCAGGTACACCTGTCCAACTGCTCTTGAACACAAATTTCTAATCAGTTAATCACATGGCAGCAACTCAATGCATTTAGGCATGTAGACGATAGACGATCTGCTGCAGTTCAAACCGAGCATTAGAATGGGGAAGAAAGATGATTTAAGTGACTTTAATGTGGCATGGTTGTTGGTGTATTGTATTTCAGAAACAGCTATAATACAGTATTGGACTAATATAGTATTTCAGAAACTGCTCATCTACTGTGATTTTCACGCACAACCATGTCTAGGGTTTACAGAGAAAGGTCAGAAAAAGAGAAAATATTCAGTGAGTGGCAGTTCTATTGGCGCAAATGCCTTGTTGATGCCCGAGGAGAATGGCCTAACTGGTTCAAGCTGATAGAAAGGCAACTCAAATAGCTACTCGTGACAACTTAGGTATGCAAATGAGCATCTCTGAACGCACAACACATTAAACCTTGAGGCTAGAACCTTGATGGGCTACAGCAGCAGAAGACCACACCGGGCACTCCTGTCAGCTAAGAACAGGAAACTGAGGCTACAGTTCACACAGGCTCAATAAAATTAGACAACAGAAGATTAGAAAAACGTTGCCTGGTCTGATGAGTCTCGATTTATGATGCGACATTCGGATGGTATCATGTCAATATGGACTAAAGTCTCGGAAGAATATTTCCAGTAGCTTGTTGAATATATGTCACGGAGGATTAAGGCAGTTCTGAAGGCAAAATGGGTCCAACCCGGTACTAGTAAGGTGTACCTAATAAAGTGGCCGGTGAGTGTAAGCATAACAACTGAAATAGCATTTTAATGTCTTAAATAGCAATAACTGCCTTAAGATTCTGAAAAGGTACACTATACTTATTGTGATAATTTGCTATGTGTAAATTTACACCAGTATGTATACACACACACACACACACACACACACACACACGCACGCACACACACACACACACACACACACACACACACACACACACACATAGATATACATACATATACATACATACATACATACATACATACATACATATATATATTCATTTTGTTTTAGGTTTTTTTATTTTGCAGAAACATTCTTCTAAATATCTTCTTTGTGTTGAAGTGATGGTGGTTTAGACTGGTTTAAATCTGACAACTGATTGATGAGTAAATACTACAGCTAAATATTTTGTTCATTTTTGAGTGACCTTATATAAGTAAATAAATAAATCTGGGTAGTTATTTTGTTTATCAGTATTTGACTGAATCATATTTGTTTACTAATGCAATAAACATGTCATCCTAAGAATACTTATTTTGATTAAAGATTAGGAGGGCACATGTTTTTATGTAATAAATGATGTGAGCAGATGAGTCATTTATAATATTTTGATTTCATGGTGACTTTAAAGGCCAACTGACATTGCAGCAACAGATGATAACCAACATGGATAATCACCAGATAATAACAGTACATCATTGATCATTTAATTTTTTACGGTGTTTAATACCATGTGAACTGCCCCTAAATGGGAAATATGTAGCCATAACAACAAACCTTAAATTCATAGGACTCCTCGATGATAACCTCCACTCTGGGGTGATCTCCAAGCATTGGTTTTCCCATCTCAGCAATGCGGCGTTCTTCCTCTTCTTCACCTGTCAGAGGCTCCTCCTCTTCTTTCACCGCCTCCTTCTCCTCGTCTGAAAACAAATACACCAATCAGAGAGTAGAAGACGAACCTACCCAACCAACCACCATTAAAAATAACAGTAATAAAAAAAATCAGCCAGAGTGTGCTTGTGGATCAGTTGGTTTCTCTGGATCAACTGGATTGTGTAAATAGAGTTTCTGTCAAAAAGCGGCAAAGAACAAATGAATTTGGCTCTGCAAGGGAAAATCCTTTAAAAGGTCAAAATCTCAGATCTTTGTTGGTAAATTTAGAAACATGGGCCCATTTTATAATACATACTTTTATAATAAAACACACACAGATCACTGTGACCCTGTATATGAGAAATATGTCAGGGGCAGGATTTTTCCTTCAATTTTTTTTTCCAAGCGATGAAGCTTCTATGAGCCCAGTGGGATTCAGGCTGAGTGTGTGGTATAAGTAACCCCTGGCTTTACCCCAATCAATCACTCACATTCACACACATTCAATGAAATGAGAGGGTCAAAGAAAAATCAGCAGCAGACCTAAAGACAAAGGGGATTGGAAAGGAAATCAATTAGGTTACATTGGAGACATAAGAACACACCTGACAGACGAAGATGAAAATGACTACGGGTGGCACTGTGGTGATTTCAGGAAGAAGAGTATCACTTTATCTATTGGTCTTATTTATTTAATATTTCTTCTCAACGCATCAGCTCGGCTGGCAAAACCGCTACACCAACAACAGCAGCAGCCATAAAACAATGTTATGATGACTATATTCCCAAGCTCAACACAAACATGAGCCTCACAGGAGGACACGGCTGCATAAACCAATGAAATATCTAATGGAACGAATAAATCTCCCGCCACAAATGAACTCTGAGGCATTAGTGGAGGATTCCAGCATAGGAATCACTGCAGATTAATGGCAGAGCTGCTCACTCCTGTAGCCTAAATAGTCTCTCTCTTTTTCTTTGTCTTTGTCTTGATATTTTATGTTCATCTGTTGCAGTGCAATCTCTTCATCTTTATTCTCAGACAATAATTTCGCCTTTTTGGTTAATCACTAGGTTTTCAACACTTGTCTATTGATTTGTGAGATGATCAAATCATACAGCGAATCATCTCTTTTGGTCTCAGATTGCAGATCATTTTATCCACAAACACTGTGTTCAGTCTAGAGAATTGAGAATTGTCTAGAGAATTGTAAAGAAGACAATTGCCTGACAGGACAATCTAAATTTGAACAAAGAGGTTGGTCAGGATGAATCGAATAGCCAAAAATAGAGACTAATAACTAGCTGGAGAAAACTGAAGAGGAACGTACAGTTTGATGGAGAGGCTTGACTGATGTCCTACTAAAACTCTGCCGTCTGTCAGATGAATTACCACACTAATTGTACAGAAATTGTCGGCGCAAATAATGTAGGGGTTAGTGCATTGACTCATGGTGACCCGAGTTCGATTCCAGCCTCGGGGTCCTATGCCGATCCATCCCCTCTCTTGGTTCCCCACACTTTCATGTCAATGCTTTTAACTGTCCTGTCCATATAAGGTGAAAACCCCAAAAAAATACATTATAAAATTGTCCAGAAATAACAGAACTATAAGAAAAAACAATATTACAAATATTCCTTATACGAAATTCAAATGCAGGAAATTTGATTTTCTAAGGAAAAATATAGAAAATATTAAAATATATTTGAAAGGTCTTGTGAAATGCTTTGAAATATGCGTTTTTTTATTCGATGTCTGACAAAAACGAAACGGGAAGATAGTAGTGTAGCTCCTCCCCTTTAAAAAAAACAGCCAATAGCGATTTGCTTTATCACCGCTTTGCCAGTGAGAGGGGCTGAGATCAAGTGCATCAAATGAAAAGCGTCTTGAAGGGGGCGGGGCATGTCAGATATTAAAGCATTTGATTGGTCAAGATTTGATGAGAAACTGAAGTGTGAAGTGACGTGAATAACCATTGATCCATTTTTGGCTTGACTGATTACTTTTACTGATTTTTACTTTTACTGATACTTACATCTAAAAAAATTTTATTTTAATTTCATGGGACCTTTAAAAATATAAAATATAAATATAATATATGTAAGATATTGTAGTAAAATAATACTGAAAAACATCTGGCCACATACATTTATATTTACCTTTTTTGTGTGTTTAATGAACACGACTGCTGTAAGCAATTTTTTGAAAGTGGATTTTATTTAGTTTAAACATTAATTTTTAGTGTTTGTTTTGTTTTTTGTTCTTGAATTTTAATGTGAACGTCATAAAGGCGTTGGAAAATGAAACATCAGTAAACTGGAAGAATGGAAGCAGGTTTGACGCACAATTTTTTTACCAATTCATAAACTGTTTAGTGATACTTTCATACTACCGCAGCCAGTCAGCCAAAACAATGACTTCCTCCAAGAATAGCGATGACTTTGGTAACCATGATAATGCATTGACATGTTTTGCGTTTGATGCACAATATTGTTGACCCAAATTATATTACAAAGACTCGTAATGGTTGGTGATTTCACCTTAACGTCAGTAGTGGGATTATGATTTGTTTATTTTTGGCAAGTTGCTGCATCACTTTATGTTCACTTATGAAGCAGTTTCATAGAGTTAAAATGTAAGCAGGTAAAGTTTTTTTTTAGGCTAGTTATTTCCCTATTCTTTCCTAGCAAAATTTGGCGACAAGAGTGTAAGCCATGTAAAGTTTGACTTTTCTCGATTAAATTTAGTTGTTGAATGTGGTTGTCATTGTGATTGACTGAACTGTGTGCATAGGACAAAATTAAGCACTAAAAGGTGAACTGGCAACCAAATTTAGCATGAGTATGAAGATTATGAACGTTTGTGAGTCAGGTTTATGTGCATGTGTCACCTGATATTGACATAATTGGCTGAGGTTTTCGCTTCCTTGTTTTGTCGTTGAAAACAGAGCTATCATTTTCATATGCTGCAAATCACGCACACACACAATCCATTCAGTCATGCGTTCATTCATTTCATCAACCATCTATTTCGCTGTCCTGTTTCTCCCTAGTGTCTATTTGATATTAAACAACCTTCTTTCTCTTGTGAAGCTTTTGAATCATCCAGGGTACTTTTGAATGTCTTAGAAGCAAAGCTAATCAAAAGCAAATGGATTTGATTATTAATTATTTTGAAAATGATTCATCGCACATCCGAGTGGCTTAATCAGCTTTTTTGTTGTTGCTAATTGCTGACGAAAATGGTATGAATGAGCAGTTACATGTTCTCCAAAAACACATAACCAAATCCAGCTGCAACTCTACCTGATGTTTCTCTCTAATTATCCACTATTTTCCTCTATTTTTGACCTCGGGATCTCTTTTTATCTTACATTTTCTTATTTTATTAATGAGGTTAAAATACTGCATTAACCAAAACCAAGCTGATATCAAAGAGTAAAATATAAATATGATAAAAAACATTTGATACACATCAAAACACTGAAGTGCTGGGAAAGCGAGCTGCTCTGCTTCCTAGAAATAAATGTTTATCCAAACGTGAGATGAAACACACTCGAACAAGCCTGGCTTTGAAGACGGCTCACAATCTCGAGCTCTGAGTCTTTTTTAGCTCCCCTAATCTCTCCTCATGATTTACAGCCCAGCATCTGCACTCATTTGATGGTGTTTGGACATTTCCTTTGTGTCTAGTTATGAGATTATTGCGAGGAAACAAAATGAAACAATTCACTTTGAAGGTTTTTTTTCTGAAGCAGTGAGTATCCTGAACAAACCCTATATGGTAAACCACACAGAGATTGTGTAAGAGATGATTATCACTATAAACTAGAGGATCCTATGATTAAAAATCTAAATGTCTTTGGTGTTTTGAAGCATTTGTGTGCTATATAAACAATGCATACTACACTGCAATTCTAAATATTGATTTCAGTATTTACTATTGTTATTATTAATAAGTAATACATTTTTTTAAGTATGCCAAAAGGCACAGTGAAGATGGACATATCAAATAATTCTATATCAGATATAATTTTGTTCTTTTGAACATCATAATCATAAACGAATTCTGAGAATAAAAAAGCATCACAGTTTAAACAAAAACATTAAGCAATTATTTTCAACATTAATAACAGGAAATGTTCATTATAATTTATCAGCATATCAGAATAATATCAGAATATTTTCTGAAAGTCCTAACTAACACTGAGGATTGGAGTAATGAAGCTGAAAAATTGTATTTGTCACAAGAATAATATTTCACAATATTACCTTTTACTGTAATTCAAGCTAAAATGTATTAAAAATTAAAAACATAAAAATATTATACATATTTATTATGGAGATGTAGTTTATATGCATGCAAACTTGTTGCTGTTAAAAAAGCTGGACAGTATATATCTCGCTGCAATACGATTTGTGACGAATGCATCTTTATGTACCCATCATTGTATTTTGTACAAAATGATTGGATGGTTTTCCCTGCACTCAAGGAGAAAAATGAATATGCTTCTATTCACCGCTAGGGCATTATTGCGTAAATTGCCATCTTATAACGTTTTATCATACTATACTTGCAATTATAGTACACGAGATTCATATAAATTTCATTTAACTGTTCTTAGAGAGTGTGTAAAACAGTGTTTTCCTCCTTTGGCCCTACATTATGGTATAAAATGCAGAATATTATCATGTTAGAAACAATTCCATCTCTAAATATTTTTAAAAATCTTTTGAAGTCTTATATGCGGAAGAATCATGTGAATGTCTTGTGTAATTTTTAATTTATTTAATTTGTGTAATTTTTAATATTTTATGTATGTGTATTTTTGTATCTGAAATTTAGTGTGCCGACATATAGCACCATGGTGCTCACGGCAACCCTAGTTCGATTCCCGTCTCGAGGTCCTTTGCCGGCCCTTCCTCTTTCTCTGCTCTTAATACTTTCCTGACTGTATTCTCCACTACCCGATCCAATGTAAAGGTGAAAAAAAAACAAAATATATTGATATTATCATAAAATATCAATATCCTAAAAATATCCTAAAATAAAAGCAGGTTTTAATTTTTAAAAACATTTTAAGGTCAAAATTATTAGCCTATTTAATATATTTTTTTCCATAGTCTACAGAACAAACCATTATTATACAATAACTTTTCTAATTACCCTATCCTGCCTAACCTAATTAACCTAGTTAAGCCTTTAAATGTCCCTTTAAGCTGTATAGAAGTGTCTTGAAAAATATCTAGTAAAATATTATTTACTGTCATCATGGCAAAGATAAAATAAATCAGTTATTAGAAATGAGTTATTAAAACTATTATGCTTAGAAATGTGTTAAGAAAATGTTCTCTCCGTTAAACAGAAATTGGGGTAAAAAATAAAATTCTGACTTCAACTGTATATATATTCTCTATAAAATATATAAGTATATATATTTTCCATTTATTTACATTTTGTTAATTGCATTATGTACCTTGATCTTGCCAATGAAAATTTAAGTCTGCAGTTTAACAGAGCCAGTTTTACTGACATGTTAAGTATCAAGCTTATATTGCATAAAAAAATAATATGTAAATATAACCAAACAATTTACATGCCAATCCAGATGATATATTGATTCAATCGACTAAATGTCAATAGAAGTTACTCTGTAAAACTGTCAGAGCAAAAGTCGAGGTCCCATAATGCAATTTAAAAAGCAGAGATATGCAGAAAAAACCCATGAATCACAAGCTATGACCAAATATAAACGTATTTTTACAGTGTAAACTGCAATACAACAGCATAGACTGATATTGCCATTAGGACACAAATATGTTAATATGCATTTGACTACAAGTATTTAAACATAATGATTGCCTTTTATGGGTTGATGCGATTGCTCCTAAAAATTAGGAGTTATTATTGCATTAATTGACATATATCTGAAGACAAGAGTCCACCAAAGTATTCCAAAACATCATTCTGATCTGTCAAGACCATCGCTTAAACAAACTTTTCTTTCATTTCCTCACATTACTGCCAACCTTGCGTTGACACCTCTATTTGCATTAGTATTTACCCTTGTCCACTTCAAACTGGTTCTTAATTATGTTACTTTTTGATGACTAACATTAAAACAAGTAATTTAATGTAATGTATGCGTGTTATCTTGCGAGAAGTTGTACAGTATGATCAGCGAAAGCAAAGCAATACCATTAGATTAATAACATAGCACAGAAACACCAGGAGTTACAGAGAGAAACAGAGGGTAAGACTCTGCCCAGAGGGAAAGAGGAGTCAAATAAAGCAAAGCTGAGACACTGAGAGGAAGAGAAACCTCTGTATACTGTCCATCCTCTCCTTCTCCAAAGTGGCGTCTGTAGCTCTATGAAAAAGCTGCATTGCTTATGGTACTCCTCTCGATTGAGAACCCTGACTGTTATCGTCTTCCTGCAGAAACAAGACAACAGGAGGGGGGTTGGAATAATGCATGCATGAAATACACACAAACCCACACGCACACACAGAGATACAAGCGCACACGCGGGGGCCGGAGGGCTGTTGATGGTGTAGTTTGGCCTGTAGTTGATCCTGATGATGATCCAGAGCAGAGGGTGGACTGGTGTTGAGTGTATGTGTGTGTGTAGTGTGTATTCCTCTGCTGGTGCAGGCCATGCCCTCCCACCTCTCTTCTCATCGGTCTCTACGAGCTGAGGGTCTCCGATCTCCAGAAAGAAGCTTTTGTTCTTCTCGTATTCTTCGTCATCAATTATCCTGACTTTTATCGTTTTGCTGGAGAGACGGGGAGAGAAAGAGAAAGAGGGAGAGAAAGAAGAGAGTGAGGAAAAGACAGGAAAAGGAGAAGAAGAGAGAGAGTAATAAACGGCATGCAGTCATGCACAGGCAGAGCGTCAGAACAAGAGGATGATGCAACAGAGAGAGAAAGAGTGACAAACAGAGAGAGAGAGAGAGAGCAGCCTCACCAAGTCTGACTGTAAATATACACTCAAACACAAATATAAATAATATTTCTACTTTCTTAGCATGTTATATTAATGTATATATGTATGTATATTTATACAACAGTTCTGTCTGGTTTTTGAATCTGATTGAGCCGTGCGGTATTCTCCAATAACAGCATTCGTACAGCCCCTTAACCCTTCACCCTTGTGTATTACTCCATCCACATACAGGAACAAGCAGAGGACACTACAGTTTGACAATTATTGCAACTGTTGGACAACATAATGTACTTTTGAGTTTTTTTTAGCCGCGAATGTAGTTGTTTATATTGCAACTATGCAATTTATTTATAAGGATAGTGCCCATTTTAAAATATTAATAATTTCGGATATTCAGTGCATTGGCCGCCATCAGCCTGTCTGAGCAGACCTAAGAAAGTGACGGTTGACGTTCTGTCACAAGATGGCGACAGAGTCCGCATAATAAGCCCTTAAAGAGAGAAAAATTCAGCGTTTTCTCAATGTATGTTTCAAACTACAGCTGAACAAATCATTATAAATCAGGTAAGTGACATTCTGAGTCCATCTCTCTCTTTTGTATTTATACCACAGAAACTGGTAGTGTTTGCTTTGCTTTGGCTTTTTAGGGTTAATTATTGTGATATCCCAATTTTAACAAAGAAATACTGAGAAATCTCAGTAGATTGATGGCCTTTCATGCCGTTCAGTCTTATAATATTAAAATGTGAGCAAAAATTACCTGTTTTGTCAACACTTTAGACATTAAGCTAGAGAATCATTCAAATACTAGCTCTAAAGTGACGTTTGTCAACTGGCAACAGTTTCTGCTGTTCTGATGGTCAGTTGCAGATGGGAATAAATGGCAGAAGTAGTTACCTGTACAAAAGGGTTTTTGATTTTGCGTGTTTGATTTTCTTTCTGAATGGACTGTTGTATAAACGAAATATCACACTCATAGCAGCGCGATTTGGCTGTACATCGTCAGTGGTGGGACACAAAGGCACATAGCCTGCAGCCTCGAGTCAACGCACACCTCCCACCAGTGCGATATAGCATATTGCACTGCTACTCATGTTATATTGCTCATATATTTCCCCCTCCTGTTTAATTAAATTTCTTTTGAGCAAAAATACTAACAAATGTACATTTTAGCATGATTTGCATACACGATCTATACCAAACTAATTCTGTATAACAACATCAACACTGTCCTTTAAACAAGTTTTTCATAATTTAAATCTAATAAATATTTAGAATGATTACCTAATTTTTTCATACATATTTTTATGAGTACAGGCCAGACTAAGTTTCTTAAATTTCTATCAAATTAATCAGTATATTAATTAACCTGGGCTGTACTTCATATAGTTATTCATATTTAAGCAAATGTATTTACTCATTTATTTTAAAAATTAATAAACGACAAACTAAAATCTGAAAATTATTGAAAGGCATTACATTGTTGTAGATGAACGCATTAAATATACTTTTGTGAGTTCTTATTATTTGTTTTATTACTACATCATTAGACATAAGAGAGACAGCATCACTGGCCATTTCACGATCATGTTTGTGCATCATGATTGATTAATTGATTGGTTATTTCTTTCTTTCTTTAAATGAAATTTACGTATTAATTTATTAACAATATTGCAAAAAGTCATCTTTATTCATCTAAGCGTGTTTCTGAACCTTGTTCCTGGAGGCACACCAGCACAACACATTTTCAAACTATTCCTATTTAAACACACTTCAAATCAACTCAACAAGGAAGGGTTGCACCAGCTGTTTGTAATTTCTTTCTTAAACTGTAACGTAAAGTCCTCACTAGCTAGTTTGTAACTAAATTTGTTCTCACTTCGCTTGCAAAACCTAGTAGGTCGTAAGCTCTTAGTAGAGTCATGCGTAGTTGCATTGAATGACGTATTATCAAAAAAACAAAAAAAAAAAAAAACCCCAATTAAATCGTTAAACTGCTTTAAAATTCTGCAACTAATGCATCTATATATAACAGTCCTATAAAAATAACATTTTTATAGTTCATTAAATTACAGTCAGTCACTAAAAAAGACGACGCACACACCTGCATCACGAGTCGTGAATACACAAAGTTATCAAAACAATAAACTTGATCTTTTTATATCCTACATATAAAAGAGAAAAGATCAGGAAGAAAAACACAGTCATGAGAAAATTCTCATTTTAGTTGATGGATACAATTAACAAAACACTTGCTGTCATCTTTTTTCTACCATTATACATGGGGAGAGGTTGCCGTAAATATTTAGTTGGATCATAGTGTTATGTTTAAGTGAAGTTTCACAAACTAATTTCGAGAAGAGCATGTGATATGATTGATCGTGGCTGGTCTCTCATCTGTAATCATTAGTAGGCCAATCGGATCATTCCAAACTCACTATAAATAGTCCGACTAGCATTCCTCTCTCATCTTCATTTTTTGAAGAATCCCCCCATCCACCCCATCTCCCCCTTTCCTCCTTTACCAGGGGGAGCTCTCGAGAACAACCTGATCTTAATTATCTCAGACCTCAAGGTTCTCTCCCGGTACAACATGTCAAACCTGCTATTATTATCATTAAGCAATATTTAAGTGTGAACTCTTGAAACTAAGCAGTGGTGAAACAAAAATATTTAGTAATGTGCAAGTTGTAACTTAGTTTGCCATTAGGTCACAACTAGGCTACATTTGAACTTACGCACTGCTGGTGCAACTGGCCCCAAAACATAAAAAGAGACTCCAAAACCTGATATGAATGAGTCAGAAAAGGAAGACATCCAAGAAATGAACTGTTGGTGTGTCTCCAGGAACAGGGTTGGGAAAGACTGAGACCATAGTTTCTCCAGAAATCATAAAAACAAGAAAAGAAGAAGAAAAATACACTGAATGCATTTAAAATTGTTCTGGGAAGCAGTCAGTATCTTGTGAAATAGTCAGTGCTACATATTTATGACAGCTTCAACAGCATATTAAATGAAATCAATGGACGTGCTGAATGCTGATGGACTTTCATTTAGCTCTGACTCAAGACATCTCAAGCTTTTTCACACATCTCTTAAGTTGTTTGAACTTCCCCCATCTACACAGGAGCAACATCCGGCCCAGCATGCTTAGAGGAAACATTGAATAAGAGCCTCCGTCTCCAAGCTAACAACCTCGCCAGAATCAGAAACACAATCCTTCATTCACAAATTCAGACCACTTGTTGCTATGTTTGCTTGAGCTTTCTCCTAGACAAACCGCAGCACAGAACATTACAATCTCCACAACCTACTACATCACACAACAGAATCATCTCTCAGGTCTCCATTTATTTTCTCACTGAATATCACTCTAAAATAATATACAACTTTTATACTCTAAAATAAGTCACATTTTGTATTTTGGTATGTAATAGAAATTTCTTTAAAATAAGGATAATGTTTGCTTGGTCATTAAATTAGATATTTGTACTGTATCTTAGACATTAATAACTTAGATATTATTTGACTGATACAACTATATATTGACATATATATATATATATATAGTTAATTTGGAACTAGATTATATACATTTTTATTTCTACAGAATTTAACACTCTGGATGACTTTTATATGGATGCATTTAGTAATGTTTCAGTAGATAAAATTTGTACTGCAAACGTAATTTGACATCTAAAATCTACAAAAACAAAAATAAATTTGTTTCAATTATTTTTCTGCTACAAATAAAAATCTAGTGTTTGTTTTTTTTTTAACATCAGCACCAAATGAACTGAATTTCTACACTTCAAAAACACCCAACAGCTTTCAACAGTCATGGATCTTCAATTAAAGCACAGGTGTGACAGCAGGAAGTCAGATAGTGAAGAAAAGGCATGAGAGAAACGGGCGAGGAATACAGAAGAGTTATCAAATGCTGGCATATGCTTCGGGGAAGACTAATAAAAACAAGAACTTTCTACTTTGTCTTTTTCCATCTATTGTATTTCAAAGTCGGTTTCATGTTCCTTTCATCCTATTAGTTGTGACAGAACTGCAGTTTTTGACAGATATTCACTGTATAGTAAGCTGTGCGCAGGAAAGACCCTCTTCACTCTTCATCTAAATCGGTGTTGGGTTCAGCTGAGGTTGCGGCAGCACATCACCACTACATCAATAAGTCATAGATCTACTTTTACAAACACACACAAAGGTTTAAGACGATACACGACAGGCGAAAACACTTTGCACGTCAATTTTTGGGACAATTTTTACTTTTTTCGGTCTAATGTAAATGAAAAACCAATTGAATAGTTTCAAGTGTTTCTTTTATCACACTTTATGTGCTTATAGACTTCAATTTCAATACATATTCTCAAAGACTGTTTTAAAAATTAAGATTCTCAGGCAACACTTTAAGACACCAAACCTTACAGTTTTACTCATTTCTGTAAGGTTTTTATTTAAGAATTTGTTTATACATAATTTGCCTGATTATACAGCATGCAATATTTTATTCAACAAAATATTGTGCTTTTTTCTGGCTGTTAGTATTTTCTAAATTATCGCGCCAAAGAAAGAGTTACCCAAAATCCCCTTAGTAAAAACCATTTATTCTAACACATCAAAAAGGAAAACCTGACTTGTTCGTTGCATTTTTAATGAAATTGTGCCCCATTTGCACATTTCAACATGACTTAAATACAAAAACTGCAAAACAAAAACGTTTGCAATTCTTAATGTTATCAGTCTATTCAAAACAATGTGGATAATTCAGAGAGAGAAGCAGGTAAGTGGTGTTTGTTATTCTCAAACATACGGTAAAAAAAAAAATAATAATATTAGGCCTATGTGTATACAGTAGGCCCACTGTTGGTTAAAATGCTAAGTGATGTTTTATAAACAAATTTCGGGAGGAGCACGCGCAGAAGTTTCAGTATCAAATACGTCATTGACAATTATTCTATTATCCAATAAGTTCTTGACCAAACCCCTATATATACCAAAGCTGTCTTACCTGCAGCATCTTACGACTTTAGCATCCCTCCACCACCCCGTCACCTCACCTCTTAAGCATTACAATCCTGGGGGGAGCGTTCTGGGGCCGGGCTAGATACTTCGCTCGAATCCCTATTCCTCTTTGTTTCCTGATAAGAGGAATAACTCGAGTTTGGGTGTCTTCCCCGAGCTCAGAGCCCTCTCCCCGGACAGCACGCCAAATACGCTTTATTCTGAAACTATTGCAAGTGTGAACTCGTGAAATTTTGTATAGACTTGGAACGGTGGACTTGAATAGACTTTAAATTAGTCCTGGATGTTAATGCACAGTGAAGTGATTACATCAGAACACAACTATTCATAATTCTGAAGTTGAATAAATATGTTTGAGGCATATGCTTGCAAACTATCAATATTAGACCATTTTTTTCACTGGTAAAATGAGACATTTGTCATTATCAGTTTCCGCTTGCATTATATTCAACATTATATAGGCTAGAGTAATTAAACTGACACTGTTAAACATTTATTCTCATGCACAACACTCTGTTTGCTATGAAAGAAAACACACATCAAATGCTTGTCGCAATTGTAACTATAAAATGTGACAAACAACTTATTTAAAATGAGCTGAATCAACACAGACCTTCAGGTTTTTTTTGGGACAGCCTAAATGTTTTATGTTCAATCCACTTTCATTTGTAAAAACTATTAAGTTAACTTAATTTGTGTTGGGACAACAGGAAGGAATTTCTGTGGTTGCTTTTCTATTTTTATTTTAAATACAAATTATTCTTGTCAAGTGTATTTGACATTTGTCGTTACATCTGTCATTTGTATCTCGCTCTATTTAATTACTCCTCTAATATCTCCTCTCGTTTCGAATGATGTATCTTGTTTATAATTGCATGAGACAACGGCTACTGAATCTGTCAGGAAACAAAGTGTGTGTGTGTTGTTGAACAGACGCTAATTAGAAGTGTTCTTGAGGTCTGTGAATAGAGGTGGAAGTTTTATCCTTCAAAAGAATCAACACGTATCCACTGATGCTTCACAAGCAGTCAACAAATCAAAACTCAGCTCAAGCATTTCAACGAGTTTAAGCGCTGAATAAAAAAAATGTGAGCAAGTGATGGAAAAATCTCCCGCTAAACACACTGTCAGATCATCTACACCTTTCAGGAACAATGTTGACAGGAGAAATAAACACAGCCATTGTGGATGCTTCAGTGTGGCAGCAAAATAAACAGATATACCCGAGGTAAAAATGTAAATTTGAAATCCAAATAGAATCCAATAAGATTTAAAAAGAAAAGAATATTATGTGGAAAATACATTTCTATTGAGCAGCATGCAAACAAAACATACAGCACAAAGAGTCCAAAACTAATGACTCAACAACTGACTGATTCTCAGGTAAATGACTCTTATGAACCAATTCATGGACAAATCAAATAGAAATCAATCAAAAAGACACAAAATTTTAGATTCACACAAACATTAACAGCTCACGAAGGTTGATTCAATTCACAGATAAATGACTCAAAGAAACTGATTCACAACCAAATAATTCATATGAACCAATTCATCAGCAAATGGCTGTAATGAACCAATTCACTAGATAATAACTTGTATGAAGATATTATTTTTACAATGAAGTACAAAAATGACTAATGGGATAACAAAAGACTACTGTGAAATGCTTCAAGTGACTGATTCACAAAACATGACTCACATGAGTCAATCCACAAGTTAATAACTCATATTATTTGAACAAATCAATCAAAATGACTTACAAACTCTCAATTTGCTGGCTAAAAACAACCTTTAAAATCGCAATGGCACTTCAAAACAAAGCAAATTCCATTTACAGACAGTAATTTAGAATATATAATGATATGTAGCTCAAATAATATGTAGGTTAAGTAGTAGGTAAAGTAGTATTTTACATTTAAATAAATATATAAATTAATAAATAATTGAATGGTGAATGTCTTATCATGGTGTCTCAGAAGAAAGTTGTCAATGGAGACTACACTGTTCATTTGTGCATCCTAAAACTCCACATTTATAATCCTCTTAGTGGCTGACATTCTCTTCAGCAGGTATGGTGTGAAAACTTTAATGGTGGATGGCTGCCTCTCACTCAGGGCTGTTTATGCAAATAAGGACTTTCCCTGACATGTACGATGGGAGACTGTCAATCTAAGTGTTTCTGCAGATTATTTTTATGATGTTTGATTATAAAAGAACATAATTAATTAACTTTTACTTTTAGAGGCTGGTTATATTCACACACTGCTGCCGCACAACTGTATTTAAACCCCTTATAAAAGTGATTTTAACATAATAGGTCCCCTAATTAATAGAATCATTCATTCATTTTTTTTTCCTTCTTAGTCTCTTTATTAATCAGGAGTCGCCACAGCAGAATGAACCGCCAACTTATCTAGCAGATATTTTACGCAGCAGATGCCCTTCCAGTTGCAACCCAACACTTAAAAATTAAGTATATTTAATAGATATTTAAATTAATTCTTTAAAACTATCATTAAATACATATATTTATCTCAAAAACAGAATTGACAAGGCTCAATTACAGATTTTATTGTCTGTATTTATAATTTTTTTATATAAATAGATTATATTATTTAGTTTAACAAAGTTATTTGGTTTATCAAGTACTTTTTTACTATTTGTGTGGGTACTTCGTAGCCTGACACACACTTATATGTACATACACTACACACAGGCGCCAATAAGCACCTACCAACACACACTTGACATCATCGAGCAGCAGAAGACATGCACCTCGCAGCCTCTTGTATGGAGTAGCATCTCTCTCCTTGTTTTCTAGTACAGTAGATGACAGTGCCTGTATGCGTGTGTACTGAACTCCCTCTGAGAGCGCCTGTCTCTCTTTAACAGCTCAAATTTGAGCCTGCAGGAAATCAAAGCGTGCTTTAGATTAAGCCAAACAGGCAGGGGCTTGTGGGATACACTCAGGGGTCTTGAATCTCTGATCAGGGTGTTATATAAAGCTGCTCCAATTCACGCCTGACCAGAAACCAAGCACTGCAACACGAGAACACACACATACGCTTACGAAAGACATCGAAACAATGCAGCGCGCACACTAAAATGATATGACATTATCTCTTCATTAGCATATCTGCATTGCAGTAGACTTGATCGAAAGAGATCCTATGACCGATAAAACTCCAACAATATAAAAAAATCCTTCTCAAAATAGAACATAGTAGTTCATCAGACACTTCCTGTTTGAAATGATCTACAGATCGATGCTTCTAGAAGATCCACAGATGGGCTGTGGGACATCAGGAGGACTGCAGTGCTGCATTAGAGTGAGTTAGTGACTGCAGTGAGGTGAATGGACTGCATTCAGGTACCGGGTTTAGGTTAGTGCCGATGGACTGCAATGAGATCCAGAGCTATCAGCTTCATTTATATGCTAAAAGCACAAACACACACACACACACACACACACACACACACACACACACAAACATGCAGTTTGACTTACAGTACAGCATCCAGAAACATTTGCCAGCAATTAGATCTGTGCTTAGCAACCGGCGAAAGAGCCAAAATAGAGGCACTTTTCAACTGTGATTTACCAAAGGCCACATTACACTCTCTCTCTCTCTCTCTCTCTCTCTCTCTCTCTCTCTCTCTCTCTCTCTCTCTCTCTCTCTGTGTGTGTGTGAGAGAGAGGGTAAAGTAATGCAGCCTCTTTAAAATTCAGATCATGTCTGCTCCTTAACACAAGGAGGAGCCATACCAGATCAATATGTGTGTGTTTAAAATGCACATAGAATGAATGTATGGGTATTTACTTTTTCTTGTGCCACGGGGGAGATTCTGTAGAAATGTATTGAGCCTGCTGATAACGTTGCTTATTTGCACATGCTGCGCAAATAAACCATATTGTTTTAGCAGGCAACTCTACAGGAATTATGCAAATTGGGTAACAGTGCAAATCATAGACTAAGCAGAATCCCTGCAAAACAGTAGCACAGACACCTGTATTGGCATCTTGATTTGTCATTTAATGCATTGCTGCTGAAATAATCTAAATACATAATTTTCAACAAAATAATTGATTGTGCAAATAACTAAGCAGTCTCAATTTTTTTCTGTGTAGGACAGAGATATTAATAATTTAAAAATGTCTGGCTGGGCCATAACAGCACATATATTGTCTGGTTTGCAAATAATAATAATAATAATAATAATAATAATAATAATAATAATCACTTCAAAAATGTTGTAAAAAAGTAAAGATTTATTATAGATTTAACATAAATACTAGATTACTATCTAGTCAATCTAGGGTCATATATACTTGCAAAATAAAAGAAAGTTTTGCAAACAAAAAATAAAGCATGGAGTAAAAAATAAATAAATGTAAATCTAAATCTATTAATTTTGATAAATAATTTATTTTGCTAACAAAAATAAAGAACTGCAAAGGAAAAGTTGAGAAATAAAAATAAAATAACAGCAAATAAAAATCAGTACAAAAAACACCGAAAAATATTAACATTTATTATTATTATTATTATTATTATTATTATTATTATTATTATACATTTATTATTATTGCAGATATTTAATTGACAAGGGGGTGGAGTTAACTCCCTTTTAAGTTCAAGTGATGTCATCACCAAGAGACACAGTATCACCGAGATGGTCTTACAGGTCAGTAGATCCGGGTCTGTTCCCTTGACTCCGCCCCCTTGCCAAATCATGACCACACAGTAAAACGAACAGAAATGTGAAATGTCAAACTCACGGTTGACTAAAAAGCAAATCAAAATGAGCACTTGACTGGACGGGTTTTGGAAAAGCTATGCTATAAAAATTGTTTTGCAAATATTTATCTTTTTTTAATGCAAATATTTTAGGGGTTTTTTTCTTGCACTGCTTGATTTTTATTTGCAGTTCTTTTTTTTTTGTTTGCAAATTTCATTTTTATTTCTCAAAATTAAATGTTTTCCTTTGCAGTTCTTTATTTTTGTTAGCAAAATAAATTTTTATTTCTTGATTTAATTTTCGATTTGTGATTTTTAGAGATTTTAATACATTTTTTTTTTACTCAATACTTAGTTTTTTTGCAAAACTTTCTTTTATTTTGCAAGTATATATGGCCCTAGATTGACTCCATAGATTTCTCTTCAGATAATAATGGAAAACAGAATGTAAAGGGAATAAACTACTGAAAATTAAACAGATAAGAGGTGTATGTGTTCGTGCATGAGTCTACGTCTCAGGCTGAATAAAACCCTCTCCAACATGATCAAAAGTGCCAAGTCATGCATATATTAATACAGAGGCAAATGCACTGTCCTGTTGATATATTCTGTACTGCAATGAAGACCCAAGTGTGCATGCACAAATCATTTGGCCCGATTGCATGCTCATTTTGTGTAACTTTAAGCCTACACACACACACACACACACACGCACACACACACACACACACACACACACACACACACACACACACACACACACACACACACACACACACACACACACACACACTGCAGGTATTGATCATGGCATAGTAGGGTGAAATGAGAGCTTGCTGCAGAGACCAGCTAGTGAATAATGGAAGGAAGAGTATAAGAGCAGGATGGAAAACTGAGAAGACTGAGAATATGTGCCTTCAATGTGAACATTAGAAGACTCCGCAATGCAAAAGTCATCATCCATGTGATTTTCAAACTCTAATGATCTATAATTGTTGACATTAAACGCTGATTTGTGAGAGTCTTTAAAACATTTTCAAGCCCTTCGATAAAACATGTCAGGAAGCACAATGGAGCGTCACCCACTTCTTCTGACATATTTTGTGCATTTGCTCATTGTCCTTTTACAAACTGCAATTATGACATGACGGGATGCTTTATAACTTACAATTACATCTTTTTTTTGTACAAATCGTAATTCTTTGTCACTAATGCATTGCAGACATTTTAAATGGGCCAGGGAGAAAGTGATTTAGTAAAACTATTTTTAGGCTGGTGTTTTTCATACAATAATTAATAATTTCAAACTGTGTTAAATTGATGATTACACACTCACCGGCCACTTTACTAAGGACAACTTACTAGTATCGGCTTGGGCCTCCTTTTGCCTTTAGAACGGCCTTAATCCTTCATGGCATTGATTCAACAAGGTACTGGAAATATTCCTCAGAGATTTTGGTCCATATTAACATGATAGCATCACACAGTTTCTGCAGATTTGTTGGCTGCACATCCGTGATACAAATCTCCCAAAGGTGCTCTTGGATTGAGATCTGGTGACTGTGGAGGCCATTTGAGTACAGTGAACTCATTGTCATGTTCAAGAAACCAGTCTGAGATGATTCACGCTTTATGAAATTATCCTGCTGGAAGTAGCCATCAGAAGATGGATACACTGTGGTCATAAAGGGATGGACATGGTCAGCAACAATACTCAGACTGTGGTGCTGACATGATGCTCAATTGGTACTAATGTGCCTAAAGTGTGCTAAGAAATATCTCCCACACCACTGCACCACCACCACCAGCCTGAACCGTTGATACAAGGCAGGACTGATCCATGTTTTCATGGTGTTGACGCCAAATTCTGACCCTATCCTCCAAATGTTGCAGCAGAAATTGAGACTCATCAGACCAGGCAACATTTTTCTTCTCAATCTTTTATTGTCCAATTTTGGTGAGCCTGTGTGAACTGTAGACACAGTTTCCTGTTTTTAGCTGACAGGAGTAGTCTTCTGCTGCTGTAGCCCATCTGCCTCAAGGTTGGACATGTTGTGTGTTCAGAGATGCTCTTTCTGTATACCTCAGTTGTAACAATTGGTTAATTGAGTTACTGTTGCCTTTCTATCAGTTTGAACCAGTCTGGCCATTCTCCTCTGACATCAACAAGGCATTTGCGCCCACAGAACTGCTACTCACTAGATATTTTCTCTTTTTCTGAACAATCTCTGTAAACCCTAGAGATGGTTGTGTGTGAAAAATCCCAGTAGATAAGCAGTTTCTGAAATACAAACCAGTCCGTCTGGCACCAACAACCATGCCATGTTCAAAGTCACTTAAATCTCTTTCCTTCCCCTTTCAGTTTGAACTGCAGCAGATCGTCTTAACCAAGTCTACATGCCTAAATGCATTGAGTTGCTGCCATGTGATTGGCTGATTAGAAATTTGCGTTAACGAGAAGTTAGAAAGGTGTACCTAATAAAGCGGCCGGTGAGTGTATGTTTGTAATTACATATACAGCCATGTAAAGAATTAAGAGATCACTTGAAATGTATGATTTTTTTTGTTTTGTGTTAGAGTAAAATGCCATTTTTGCTTTGAGGAATGGATAGTGAAGTGTGTGAGCACAAAAATGTAACAATCTGTAGAATAATAGTGTTCATTGTGATCTTGTTTATAATTGAAGCGTCACAAAACGATTAAAGTCTTGATATATTTTTCTTCATTTGTTCTGTTCACTTTCCAAGTTCTCTGTTCCAGGTCAAGGTGAATCCAAACTGAATGAAAGATTTTTGTTCTTGACACAATTTCTCAAGTCTGAACTGTCACAAGAGACTGAAATGACAAGCAGACCCAATTTCAGAAGCATAGCACTTGAAAACCTCCATTGCTTGTGTCTGCTTATATGTGGCTTACCCTCTTTCTCTCTCTCTCTCTCTCTCTGCTTAGTGTCTGCCTCTCTTCTTCTCTCGGATGAGTTTTGATGGGCAGGTCTTAAGTGAGACAGTTAATTAGATTAATGGTAACTGGCTATGTCCCCTGGAGACTAATGGATGTGTGTATATGTGTGTGCATGCATGTGTGTGTTCTTGTGAAAGTGAAAGAACTTTTTAAACTCCTTCGTGATAAAAGCACTTCAATATTAATGAGCTTTGTTTTGCTAATCATTAATAATGTATTAATTGAAAGAGCTGCAGTATGTGCAGACGGGAGGGTGGAGACACAGTCCAACATGGCAGTGAGTGTTGATAGTGCTTACAAAATGCTTTACGACAAACATCCGTGCCTTTAAGCATGTATGCTTGCCCACACACACACACACACACACACACACACACACACACACACACACACACACACACACACACACACACACACACACACACGCACACACGCACACACACACGCACACACACACACACACTGGGGAACACCAGAGAGTAGAACAAAAAGCTGCAATAAAATGTGCCTTCATGACCTTCATAGTATCTTTTTTCTTCTCTTCTCTCATTTACAGCCCTGTTGCGGGTCTCTCCATCTCTCTCTGCACTTTTCTCCAGCAGAAGAGTTTAAATCAAGGGCTGCTGGACCTGCAACAGCCCAGTCTGCTCTTTCTCAGTAATGAACAAAAGCTCAATGTGTGTGTGTATGTGTGTGTGTGTGTGCAATCTTGTTCACCTGCCTAGAAACACAACAAGACATGTTCAGAACCGACAGACAGAAAGAAAGATTCTAAAAAAGCAACTGCTAGTGTTCTGACTATTACTGTGGGTTTGATAGGTCGAGGGTAAATAACACAAGCTTTCTGTCCAGTTTATTTTAACAAAAGTGGTGTAGTGTGCCATGATCACAATGAATTAGGACATAATTAATGTTATGAGTGGATAAAAAAATGTATGAGTAGAGCATTTTTAGATACACAGAAAGGCAGGCAGACAAACAGACAGAAAGACAAATACATAGAAAGACAGTCAGAAGATTATCTGCTTCTGTGACCAGTGTAGACAGACAGACAGACAGACGGACGGACAGACAGACAGACAGACAGATAGGACAAGTAGACAGACAGACAGACAGACAGACAGACAGATAGATAAGTAGACAGATAGATAAGTAGACAGATGGACGGACAGACAGACAGACAGACAGACAGATAGATAAGTAGACAGATGGACGGACAGACAGACAGACAGACAGACAGACAGATAGGACAAGTAGACAGACAGACAGACAGACAGCTAGACAGCTAGATAGATAGATAGATAGATAGATAGATAGATAGACAGACAGACAGACAGACAGACAGACAGACAGACAGACAGACAGACAGACAGACAGATAGATAGATAGATAGATAGATAGATAGATAGATAGATAGATAGATAGATAGATAGATAGATAGATAGATAGATAGAGATGGATGGACGGATAGAAAGATAGATAGATATTTATCTCTCAAACTCTCATGCTACTGTAGTCATTTCTCCGCTTCTCTGGATGCCCATACAAGGATGCATTTCTCAGCACTGACCCCTTGACCTCCCCTCCTCTAAAAAATCCCACGTACATCAGCTCTACTGTCACCGTAGCAACAGTGTGTGCCCCCCCAGAGCGAGAGCCTCACAGCTGCTCTACATGCACATGGAGATGTGTGTGTGTGTATATATATGTGTGTGATCCTCCTCATGTGTCGCTGTTGATGAATTTTCAGTGGTTTCCATTTCTGTTGTGCTGCTTTTATCGCACACACACATACTCCTACTTCTCTTATGACAGGCAAACATCCTAGCCAAAAAAAAGAGATCATATATTTACTAGAGGTCAAACAACAGCAATCTCTCTCTCTCTCTCTCTCTCTCTCTCTCTCTCTCTCTCTCACTCACTTTCTTTCTCTCGTTCAAGCACTCACTCTGGATTTCTTTTCTGGGAAAGAGCAGCGATATCCACTTTTCCTCGGATTACCATCTACTACGGAGCTGAATATTCCTCACAAATGTCCCTTGCTGACACACACACAGGGATAGAGACCCTGTCAGCTACTGGACACTTAGCAGAGATGCAGCTAACCAGAGATGCTGAGTTCAAGACAAACTGACACACAAATCAGACAGAGCGCAGCGCAATCCCATCAGATCATTACCCGCCTAATTTCAGAACAATTCAGGACGGACTGATAGCAGATGAGGCCCATCAGCTCTGGCCCTCAGCTCCTCAGACGAATCTCAGAGACCCCGTTCCACCCTGCTGCTCCTGTTAGCACCAAAGCAGCCCTCCAGCTTGTTTGGATGATCCTCATACGCACCTCAACGTCAGACAAATGTGGCGGTAACACCTCAGCCACTGGATGTAATGACTGTGTGAACTGGAGGACAGAGAAATGCGCAACTGCTTAAGAGAAAATGCTACTCATTAGTGTGATAATAATGACAGACAGGAATAGACTGAGTGAGGCAAAAGGAGACCCCGAGGACAATTGAGCAGTTCGACTGATTGAGCCAATAAAACAATTCGGAGAGGAATGAAGAGTCTTACTGCATTTGAATAAACTGCTTTCTACAAACACTCCAATCACACTTGCCTCTGTCTGACAGTTCGGTTGTCCTACCTCAAATTAGGAAAACAAAGTGACATTGGCCACTCAAAAAAATAAAAAAAATCCACTGACAAAACAGCCTGCTCAACATAAATAAGGATAAATAACAGCTTTTAAAGGGGTGGTCCACTAGAATATCATATTTTAAACTTTAGTTGATGTGTAATGTAGCTGTGTGAACATAAACATCTCTCAACGTAATATGCTCAAAGTTCAATGCAAAGGGAGACATTGGCTTTTACAGAGTTAGCTTAGCAAAGCCTACAGCGAACGAAGTTTGGGGACTACAAATACATCTGGGTTAGTGAGATCACAAATGCTTCAGGTTACGTGCATACACCATGCGAATACACCCCATGCAGCAAAGGGCTGTTGCCAGAGGCGCTGCAATGTTAAAGCAGAGAAAGCTAAAATGCCGTCCAAATGCTGCTATTTCTACAGAGATTGTTCTGTTTCTGTATTTAGGCTTCCAAATGACATGACACAAAGAGAGAAGTGCTTACAATTTAATTTTAATTATGTTCCAGAAATTTATAATAAATATATAGCTAGCATTTGACAAAGGACAGCTTCCAGAATCTCTCCTAGTTCAGTGCTGGATTCAGCTAAAATCTAATTCAACCATAATAGAAGAAGCTGTGGATTGTGAGCCACAACCTGCAAGTATTTGTCTAGTGTTAACGGTATGTTGTAGCAAGGACGTAAACAAGGATGTAAACAATGTAAATGCTGTTTG
This sequence comes from Danio aesculapii, assembly GCF_903798145.1. Classification (NCBI taxonomy): domain Eukaryota; kingdom Metazoa; phylum Chordata; class Actinopteri; order Cypriniformes; family Danionidae; genus Danio; species Danio aesculapii. The sequence goes on from NC_079451.1 coordinate 30,189,815, forward strand.
GCAGCATTAACTGCTGAAAACACCCACAATCTTCAGCAGCGCTGGAGTGTCTCTCTATGCGTTCGCTTTCCCTGCATTCTACATCATAAATAACAAAACATGTGAACGTTTCATATTACTTATAAATGCTTATTCCGAATAAATATTAAAGACACTTGTCAGATTTTATTTTAGAGAGCAGGCGTGAGGTTTAGCTGTGTCCTCTGTGTTTATATTAGCCTGATTCAGGCTCAAACTGATACAGGTAACAGCTAAACTGATTGACAGTATTTACACAGCAGCAGAGGCACAGCATGTGCTATTAGAGGTGTGACGCTTTTCCTGATGACGTGGAGCCGATCCGTGAATCACAGCACATTATGTTAGTTGACCAATCAGAGCCTCTTGAGGACGGGCCTTTTAGAGGAACTAGGAAATATGACAGTGGTTTTCATGTTAGTTGAGTAGCAATATATAATCAAAGTAAGATATATGAAAAATAACGTGATGTTTTACAAATGAAGTATGAGCACACAATGCTTTGCATCTTATAAACACAACCAAGCCTTAAAAAACACTCTGGACCCCCCTTTAATAAAAAAATCTTGCCTACTTTACTTTTTATTAGTGCTGGGCAAAGATTAATCGCAATCCAAAATAAAAGTTTGTATTTACCTATTATATGTGCATGTTCTGTGTATATGAATGAGTATGTGTATATATAATATAATATATATTTGAATGTGATTATTCATGATTAATCTTTGCCCAGCACCATTTTTTATTTAAGACTCATCTCTAGTGGCCTCATTCTCCTTTGAATATTATTTTCAAATCTTTCCTTATCAGATTACTTTTATTTCATTAAAAAAAGCTTAAATTAAATACTAATCCTTTACTACTAATAAAAATGCAGATAGTACATGTATTTTTCTGTTTGTTTTAGCTTAGACTGCACCCCTTCCTTCTAACTGCAATATATGAGAGCTGACATCAACAAAGCTTTTCCAACGCTTCGACTCTCATGGGTTTTCTGCCTGACTGATGTCAAAGGTCACGCAGCGAGATCCGCAGAGGGAGAGCGTACTCATCACCTCACTGCATATGCAAATAACCTGCAACAAGGTAATTAAAATCTCCATATAATGAAGTCATGCTTGGGCAGTAATATAGAACAGAGCGAGCGAGAGAGTTGCAACCAAGAGGAAACTCAGGGGGAAAAGAAACAAGCAAAAAAATAAAAAAAAAAAACACTTCCCAAGGAGCCTTTTTGATAATCTATCAAGTCAAAAATGATCCTGTATATGTCAGACATCAAACTAAGACTGCATGTCTGGTCTGAAAAGGCTAATGGGATTGAAGTCAGGTAAGGAAAGACCTGCGAATGGGAAATTGTCAGATACCCTGAATCATCGTGCCCTTGAGCAAAACACTTGACTTAAAGTTGCTCTTCGGGGACGGTCCACCAATAAAAGCTTTACAGTTCAGAATGTATCAGCATCAGAAAATTATATCAAAACATCCAACATGAACGAGTGTTCTTGAGTTTCTGTGATAATATAGCTCTCATTTACAAGCCTTTCTTCTTTTCCAACACTGACTTTAACATAAACAATGCATATAGTCTTGCTGGACAAGCCTTCAATAGACCAAAGTTACTGAACAAATACTGTATGCCCCTTTAATAAACCAAGTTTCACCAAGTGAGTGAGTGCAGAGGCACTGAATCAAACATCTAGTTTGTGAACAAACGAGGAAAGTCATTTGTGAATGATCTGACAATAAAGCAAAGGGATGGAGAATGTTGTTCAATCACTTCGGCAGGGAATATACTGCAAGCTGGTTGATGGAAAGAGTAGCACTATGACAGATTTTATAGGTGTACACACAGCATAATACCCAATTTATGAATGTGTAAAAATGACTGATGGCCATATACAAATTCCACTGCAAGGAGTCTACTGGAAATGGATTGCGATGGTGCAAAACAATCTTAATATCTCAAATTCGCTGAAACATTATCACTGAAACTCATAAATCATTTTTTAGCCTATTAATGCCATTTAAAGCCAAACGTGTTGACAAAATGGAGATGAATACATCAGCATTTATGGTCTCTTAGTAGATCACGTAGACATGCAACTTTTAATGAAAAATAATGAGACTTGTTAGTCACCAAATGATGACTTGATGATTCTGAACAAAATCTCAAGTGACTCAATCATTCACTCATTATACTCAAAGACACCCACTGTTTGTCACCTACTGCTATTATGATGGAACAATAAAAATGAGTGACTAAATGAATCACAGAAACATTTATTGGTGAATGGACTCAAAAATTTGAGTAAAAAAAGTACAAATTAATGGAAAATAATCGCTCACTCGAAAATGTAGCAAAATATGATTCTGTCAGCAAAACAATTTGAAAGAGGTTATGAGGTCTAAAATACACACACCTTCTTGTTTTGCTACATTTAATTTGCTTTCCACCCCCCCCCCCCCCCCCCCAAAAAAAAATCTGATGGATTTCTCTCTACATTTGTGTGCAGTTGCAATATCTACCAGCAGGGGAAAACGACAGAAACTCTGCTGTTAGTGGCAGCCCACTTTTCCTTTTTTTCTGGAATTGTTTTCCCAATATTTTTTCTCAAAGAGATTATAAAAATGGCATCATTAATTCAAGGGCACCTATTTTACCCCTTTTTCAAGATTTAAGAGAAGTCTTTTGTGTCTCCAGAATGTGTCTGTAAATTTCAGCTCAAAGCACCCATCACATTATTTGTTATACTTATAAGAATGGTGAAATTTTCTGCTCTGAACACTATCTAGCTGTTTTTATGGCCTGTGCCTTTAATGCTAGTTCTCCCCACCCACCGTTCCCACGTGCCTGTCAGTGTGTCTCTGTCTTCGCTGCGTCGGATAAACAGCACAGTGACAGACATGAAGGAAGCAGATCTCACGTAACGTTTGTGACAAATATTACAGTAAGAACTTTCCCAATTATTATTTGGTGTATTTGTTATGGAGTTAATTCAAGCCTTTCTGCAATTAGTCACATACAATGCCATAACAAAGTTCATGCACACACACACACAGCACACACATTTTTACTTTGCAATGTTATGCCCGGCAAATGTGACAGGATACACGTTTATATCCACTGTGGTGTGGATATCTGTTATGTTAATGCTCAAACTAAACCTGATTTAACGTGCACAAACTGGGATTGAAGCCTCTTCTTTTATAATCGTACTGACATGCGGCTGTGGTAATAAAGACGGTAAAATTGCTGTAATTTATTACAAACATTTTAAAAACGTTTTTAAACTTGTACAACTCATTCTTGATCACATTGGATGATGATTGATAAATCACAGCGAGCTGAACAGATCTTTTAATCCAGTTGCTTTGCGCACGTCCTGTCTTGTTGATATGATTATATGCGCTACTACAGAGAGATGTTAATACGCAGCTGTCAATCAATTCGGTGGGTGAGGAAACCGCACTCCTACATAACATTGCAGTAGACTTTAAAATGGGAGGGATTTGGATCCTATTTTAACATCAGGAAATTAAAAAAATGAGACTTATTGTCTTTATATCACACCAATATGATTATGGACACACTATACCTACACACAGTTCTGTCCAAACAGCTTACAAAAGATGATTTTCATCATAGGTGCACTTTAATAGCCATGAGCCAAACCTAATTCTTTGATGCACATCACATTACAAACAAATACATATATTAAAGTCAGACAACAGTATCAGACTGCATGCATCACAGCTTTCCATTTATACAAATAAAATTAATTCAAACAGATATTTTCAACCAAAGCATACATGATTAACAACCTCAAAGCTCACACAACAGGTCTGTGTTTAAAGACGTATTAATTATAGCAAAAATCAATTTTCCTATGGAGAACATGAATGGAGGTTCTACTTCAGACTGTTCCAACTGCTGTGCTCTATATAGACTGTCCATGCACTTAATGTACTCTAATGTGCTTTGTGTAAAAGCATCTCCTACATGACAAGTAATGGTTCATTGGAGTGCATGCTAAAGTATTTAATGCATAATTAATAGGTTATGCTAATCAGGTCAGGTCTGCATCTACCGTTGTTCTCTCTGTGAACTAACCCGACCAGTAACAAAACTCAGCATCAATCTTATTTATATGTTTAGAGAAGGATGCAATGAATGATTTGTCTTTGTGAACTGAGGGGGGCAGCACGTTGGCTCAGCAGGAAGCGCTGTCACCTCACAGCAAGAAGGTCGCTGGTTCGAGCTTCTGCTGGGTCAGTTGGCATTTCTGTGTGGAGTTTGCATGTCCTCCCAGTGTTCGCAAGGGTTTCCTCTGGGTGCTCCGGTTTCGCCCACAATTCCAAAGACATGCGCTATAGGTGAATTGGGTAAAGCTAAATTGTCCGTAGTGTATGTGTGAATGAGAGTATATGGGTGTTTCCCAGTGATGGGTTGCAGCTGGATTCATTCTGCTGTGGCGACCCTTGATTAATAAAGGGACTAAGCCGAAAAGAAAATGAATGAATGTGAACCGAGGGGGCGGAGTTTAGCAATATCAGTGAAATTTGAGCCAATCCCATTCCATTCTACTACTTATGTCATCCAACTGTTTGTTTCCTGAAGGTTCAGTGAAGTCATAGCAACTGATTTTCAGAGGTCAAAGGGGGAACTTAAAGTTGCCACTCCAAGTTTTCAATGGAACTTATAATTGCATCTCTATAATTCTTCCCTACTGGCATGTTTCAGTAACGTTTCCCTCTTCTTCTTCCATCACTCTTTCACTGTGTGTGTGCCTTTCGATTCTGCATCCGTTACTGTACCGCCCGCCCACGCACACACACACACACACACACACAAACAGAATGCTATTACTCAGAGAAATACACAAACACATGCATTATAAAAGCTTGTGTCAGGTTTTTTTATATTTCAAAAGGTTGTCTGTAAAGCCAAAGAAGCTCTCAGGAGACAAAAACTAGCAGGAAAAAAACAGTATAGGACAGATGATAATAAGCAGAGTTGTATTTTCAATGACAACTGCAAAAAGACATGTCTTGTGTCTGTGCATGTACAGTACATGCACATACTGTATGCATTCATAACGTTTACATTTCATTGAAGAATGGCAAACATTATTATTATTATAAATGACCCGTTTAGATCTCAGGAGTGAATCCCCAAAATTGTAAAACCAGATTGCTGCTTGCTTACGAACTTGTGATGATTGACACCGTGGTTACCATAGCAACACTCTGGCATTGTTCAACCTTCTTCATTGAGCGCACTTCAACAACTTATAAGCAAATTTAGGATTGGCTCAGTTTACAAAGTTTGTTAATGTAGGCAGATGTGGTTCACAATATTTTGGTCTCTTTTCCAATACTTTCTTTCTCAATTATTCAGTTGATTATGGGCTTGCTCTTGTGTGCCGAAATCTGGCAACACTAATGAGTGAAGTTGAAACTCGTTCTCTGTGATTTCTTGCACTGCGCTTAGAGAAGAAACACACATTTAATATAAGATACACATAGTTGTTCAGTTCAGATCTTTATGAAGAATTGTTGCGATTATTGATTATTTTTCAGATTAACAAAAATAAATGCTAGACACAGGTCTTGTGCTCTTTTTTTTTTAAGAGTTCAACACCAGGTAAAAGAAGCACATAGGTCTTGCATGCTATATTATGTATATGTCTCTTCAGTTCAAGCAATAGGTACGGTGGCCGAGAGAGCTTGACGTCCTACAATCTTCATCCGTTTGACAGCACACGTTGAAATCCTCACAACACATTAAGAAGACATGCTGCATATTCTCATAACAATTTCAAATAGCACGGAACTGTTTTGAAGGGAACCCTAAAATATGACGGACGGGGCTATTTAGTTTGCAGTTATTTCAGCTAATAAAATACAAAAGACAAGGGAATCAGAGGGTTAAATTAAAATAAAAGGGTTAAAACGTGCAAATTACCACAATACGTAAAAAACAAAACAAAAAAAAAACTAGGCCTACCAAAGTGGGAAGGTTCAAACTCCCTATCGCTGTCATCGGATATCTGCGTGTTGCCAGATGTCAAGGGATTCATTTTGCGGTACAAATTGGATGCCGACATGGACGCAACAGTGCTGGTTAGCTTGAAAGCAATGCACCCTCCTGAATTTAACACATTCTGAGGGGTGCACGAGCCCATTCAGAGTATATGCAATGAGCCAATTTCGTGGCTTTGTTTTGATGAGATGAACTTTGGAAAAAATGAGGAAAAATGAGAACATCTTGGGCACACACCCCTGTCCTACTCATCCTACCTTTCAGCACAATTTTTTTTTAATTTATTGCTTTAAAGATACACCTTAACCTGAAAACTACTGACTGTCTTTGTTTTGCTTGACTAACTCGGTTCTCTTTCACATTAAGTGTATAATAACAACTTAAACATTCTGTTTAACATCTCGTTCTGATTTCCATTGAAAAAGGAATGGTTTGGAACATTGTGGTCGAATAAATAAGGCAAACTATGTTAAAAAAAAACAAAACAAAACAGTAGAACAAGCACTTTATCTCTTTTTCAATAATCTAATTGTGGGTCCAAAGATGCTGATGGGTCAAGGATAGACCAGCATTCAATAAACGAATAGATTGAAATATTGATTGCGTAACGATCACCTCCACCCAGCCTATAAACATCTCTGAGCTTCACAAAACCTCCATTTTTAAAGGTCAAACTGCAGTGATCAACATCAAGAGTCGGGCGTCTGATGCTTTTCTGTGCAGAATGAATGACAGCTCCTGAGATTTTTAGGAGCCTGGTAATCCATGACCTTTGACCACTCTTCAACACCTGCTTTCTTCCACACAGATGCCAATCTAGCAGTGCCGGCCTGTGCAATAAGGCAAAATATGGATGAGAGAGCGTGAAAAAGATGGAGAGAGGTACTGTAATAACTGTAGGAGGCAGAAGGCTTCACAGGATCAGGCTTTCAAAGAGGAAGAAAAAAAAAAGAAAGAGGGAATGAGAGTAAAAGGAGGGTGCTCTGCAGGAAAATCACGCCTCTGAAGGTCCAATCAATCCTCCAGAAAGCGTTTGGGCACATACATCACACCAGGCTACATCTGACATTAGCCTCTGTGTGTGTGTGTTTGTGTGTACCATGCATAGAGTGTGCATTTGTATGACAAACATGTGCTCTGTAGACATTTGGAAGAGAAAACATGGGCTTTTATGCTTGTGCTGTCTTTAAACTCAGACCTGGTTTTGTACTAAGCCTCTCTCCAACTGAATCAATATCTATTCAACAAGAGTAACCACTGATCAGCTAGCATGGCATTAACATACATTTGTGTGAGTAGATATCCAAACACTAGGGCTGATTCCATTGAAGGGAATGGACTCCTGGGAAATGCGATGAAAGGTCAGATTTCCGTGAACAGATTCTTTCGGAAGGTTTGCTTTGATGAACTCGTTCAAATCACATGAAGCGCTTTATGTTGTTTTCATTTCATATAAAACTTAACTATTTTTAAATTTTTTAAAGATCTAAAAATCTGCTGTAAGTCTTGTTAAAAAAAACATGCATCTGATTGACAGACAAACAGTTTTTTCAGTGCATTGTTTACAGTTTATATTCTATTCAGTACACATGCACATGCATTTGTGCACATGCATTTTAGACATGCCATGTTTGTGCATCGTGCACGCAATAAATGCTGTGGTTGATTGAGCTTTCTTTCATAGCTTATTTATCTCTTGAGGGGGTTGAAAAGAAAGAATCGAAAGGATGACAAAATCAGTGCAGAATAGATTTTCAAAATTGATCTTTCAGAAGCAGGAATTGGGAATCCACTGCAAAAATTTTGCCCCTTCAAACACACCCATATGGTTAAACAAAAACAAGATGAAGATATTAAAACCCCTGAAATGACAGGCTGGATTTAATACAGGCCTGTCATAATTCAGCAATGTGAGAGTTCAGATGAATGAAAAATGTTTCACAGTGTGTAGAGCTTGGGTCAGCTTCTGGTGGCAACATTCCCTTCTCTAGCATAAGCCCAGCTGTGTGTTTATAGCTCAGAAGTGAGATTATCACTGGCACATGAAGCCCTTTAGTACTGATCCAGCCCTAGTGTTTCTCCCTGTCTATCTCGTCTTCCTCAGTTAAATCTTGCAAGTTTTCATTTCTCTACTGCAAACTCCACACTACATACTATTCTGTTCTATTCTATTCTCTTCACCCCTAGACATAGACATAAGGGACATTTTTTTTTTTTTTAATGCTGAAAACATTAAATGGTTTTATTTTAATATATATATATATATATATATATATATATATATATATATATATATATATATATATATATATATATATATATATATATATATATATATAATTTTTCAAAGACACAATATTATAAAAGAACACATAATTTTCGGTATCAAGGGTTCTAAGGGAGAAATTAAACTAAATTTAAAAAACCAAAAGCAATATTTATAAAAACCAAATAATATATTAAATAATTTATAATAATTAAAAAAACTGGTTTATATATAAATTTAGATTTTAATATATATATATATATATATATTATAATTATATGTCTTAGTTTATTAATTTTTTAAAATCCAGGGTAGGCAATAAACTGTAAAATAAACTTTTGAACAGTATAACATTTTTACAATTAAAAATACATATGACTACATATTCAGTCTCTTTCGAAGGGAAACACACGGAAAAAAAGATTAAATGGATTTACTATTCAGGGTATATACAGGCATCAGAGATTAAAATCTAATACATTTTAAGACCCTTTTTAAGACTCTGCATAGATTTTAACACCTCATCACCAATTTAGATTTCAACCAGTAACATTGTTGACATTTTAACTTGCAGTATATTTACTAAATACTGATAGTAGGAAACTAATCCTAAACTAAAACATTATTTGTATACTGAATAAAAATGCTAATCCAGCAGGTGGTGCCTTTACAACAGCATGAATAACAGCGTTTCCCTGGTTACTGCAGTAAACGAAGCAGCGCAATGTCAAATCTAGCAGGATTTTTTGGATTTTATAAACTACACAGCATCCCAATATTCAAAGATTAAATTCAGGCAAACTTTAGCATACGGATACCAAATTTAATACCTCGTAAAATAGCATTTAAGACTTTTTAATACTTTTTAAGTGGCTCTAAATTGATTTATTAATTTTTTATACTTTTTAAGACCCCGTGGACACCCTGCTATTTTTTTACGGAAAGTGGTTGCAAACAATTTATATGGGCTGAATTTAAACCAAAAATTAACCTGAACATTAATAAATTAATTTGCTTGTTTAAATTCAGCCCATATAAACTGCTTGCAACCACTTACCTTAAAATCAGTAAATCCAATGAATCTTTTTTCAGTGTAATTGTGGTTATTACGAACTTAAAAACCATATAGATTCACAATCTGAAAATCCAAAATACAGTCTTCAAAAACCCTCACATTATTTGTGACACACAGATCCTAACCTTCCATAGTAACCAATCCTGAACGTGTAAATTGTACACAGTCCACAACTCCACAGCGCACATGACAGCTACACGCAGACCTGAAGCCACTTTTTAAGGGCAAAATATGTTCAAATTCACAAACATTATGCTTGGCGGACAGTAAAAAAAACAAAACAGTCCACTTATGGCACTTGGATGCAGCAAGCGGTGAATTCACCTAGTCACCTCCATGGTACAATCTGAATGAGAATGAGCTTTGACAGCTGGTTGTGGAGGCGATGAACAACTGCACGCTCACAGGCTGCTTCCTATCAAACCTGAAACGCTCCAGCCACACGCTGAGCCTGTAACTCTGCCATCTGTCAGCCTTGTCCACGATTGCTGGCTTTTAACTGTGGATAATTAAATCAAAACTAGCTTATTAGTCCGCTCGATAAATGCAGTGCAACATTTCAGCATTTGTACTTGTTAGCTGTGTTTTTTTTTTTACTTGCATAAAGGTATTGGAGATTGGGTTGATAAATCAGTGTAGTGTTTAAGATCTGGTTTAAGCATCTCACCTGCATTGGCAACCAGCTCTTTTTTTTAATTGCATCATTTTATTAACATTTTAACTATTAATCATAAAACAATGCCCATTTTAACAGCGCTAAAGAAACTGAAATATTATATATATTTATTAATACAAAAAAGGTACACATATTGAATAATCACACTGCAAAAAATGCTTTCCTTACTTTGCCTTGTTTTTAGTCCAAATATCTAAAGATTCTTAGCTCAGGTAAAAATAATGTTTTGTTTTCAACTTTTCTTCCCTTTTCAAGTTTTTCCTTAAAACAAACAAAACTATCGGTCAGTGGGGCAAGTAAAATAACCTTTGAAATGTAGGTATTTGGACTTGAAATGAGACAAAAAGATATGTTGTGCAGCCCTAATATATATATATATATATATATATATATATATATATATATATATATATATATATATATATATATATATATATATATATATATATATATATATATATAAATAATTAATGTATTTATCTTAATCAGTGTCCTAGATCAAAATAAGGTGAAGATGTTAAATTCTTTTTCTTATTTAAAAATGTCTAACATTAAACATAATTAAATACATTGCCCAGTGGTTGAGCATCATTTGGAGTCTGTCGCTAGTTGTGACTACCTGCCTGATTTGTCAAAAGTGAATGTACAACATTTGATAGTAATTCTCTTTACAGAAAAAACCCCAGTCATAATATAATGTGAAAAAATGACGAGAGAAATCATCGTTTCAGCCAACTATCTTTCTATACAGCTATTTTAGTAAATGTATATTTTTTTTTAAAGTTTTGATTTTGTTGTGAATTTTTTTTATTTATTTATTTATTTTTTTATTAACTATTACCTTTTGAAATTGCATCTTCGTCTTTTAGCATTTGAGTCTTTTGAATGTTGAGAGGTTTGTTTTATGTTTTAGTTGTTATTTATGTGCTGTGTGATTTGTTATTTTAATTAGTATTGATTGTGTTCAGCACTTTGGGCAACTCTGTGTTGTAAAAATGAGTTATACAAATAAACAACGACAACCACCCAGCAGAATGACATCAGATTGGTGTTGTACCCCAACCCCATGGGATGTTACATTTTGTTTGGAAATAAAAATCAGATTGATGTCAGAACCCAACACGTCAGGCTGACATCGATGTCCAATGTTGGACAGACATTGCATTTTGGTTACTTTCCAAAGCAACCTAAAAACAACTAAATATCGGCATCTAATGATGTTACAGCTTGACGTTGTGTGGATGTTACCAATATGACGTCTAGCAGACCTTGGCTTTTTGTTGCCATACCTGACGATTAAATGTCAGTTTTTGATATCAATATGACGGTTTAAGATGTTGGCTCGACGTTGGATTTTGGTTATTTTCCAATACAACCTGAAATCAACAAAATATCAACGTCATTTCACATTTTATTTGACATCAAAAAAACATTGTCCTTAGATGCTGGAGACCTAATTCTTACCTAATCTTAACGTCTTATGACGTTGTGTGTCTGCTGGGTAACTAATAACTTCATTTTAGTACATTGAGTTCAACTTGGCAACTAGCTGAAGTAAAAGACTGTGCATTTTATTCCAAGTTAAGGTTTATTTTTTATTTTAAGTAAAATGAATCTTTTCTGAGCACCAAATGGATGAAACAGAGGTTGGAATTATTCATTAAAAGTGACAGTCTGAACTGACTCACAGAAATGAATCAAGCTTACCACCTCTCAACGTGTTAATATCAAGTAATATTAATGACAATAATCCTATACAACAGATTTGCAGACAGATCTTTTACTAAATGAAAATAACAAATTCTCCAGCTGTGACGCAACATTTTTAAGTGATGATTAAAGACTATTAAAACGTTTAAGAATTAAGAGATCATGAAGTTAATATCTTAATGAAGCTTAATGACTAACATTTTAAAAAAGCATTAAAAAACAATGTTGGTTAATCTCACAATCACCAGCAAAATCGTTGTTAGTGTCATAAATATCCAGCATACTGTACTGCCCTAATGCTCGTTCATGCTATATAGCCAAATGCTTGTTAAAGTCCAAATACACTCAAACAGCTGTGATGAGCAGTGAGAAACACACAGTATAAATGTGTGTGTGTATTATGGAGGCCAAACTGCTTCTCTTTTCCGCTTGGTTACAGAGGCCACAATTATCCTCCACTCATTCCTCCATCTGTTCTTACAATACGCCACATCTCTCCTTCATTCTGCTTTTTTCTGCAAAATGAGCCACTGAAGCAGTATGTAAGATGAAGTGTGTGCGCGGTTTAATCAGTGCATATATGCATGACAGATGACTGAGCGAGAGAGAGCGAGAGAGATAGAAAGAGTGAGTGCACAACAGTATTTTTATTGCTGACAAAAACTAATAACAAGATTGAATTGGCTTCGTTTAATTAAGTATCTTCTGTGGCAGATTACTTTGTATTTATCAAGATCCATGATGACACATAAACCACAGTATTTTGATTTGACATTGAGGGAGCCAAATCTTTTACACTTCAAATATAAATTCCAATTTGTGGCTTTACATGTGAGATTAGTTTTCCGTTCATACAATTTCCTGATTGTGTGTCTTTTGCATAACTATATCTAATTTTCTTTAATATAGGACACAGAGTTTAAAGCCTAGTACACCCAAAAGTTTAATTGAACATAACTTTTTCTGGCTCAAAATTTTGCCCGTTGTTGACTTTTAGACGAAAACTGAAAATATTTTTTGGAGGATAATTTTTGGCAGCCGAAAATTCAAACATCCCTATAAATTTGCATATTTGTAATTAAATAATGTCTCATTTGCATATTATCTGTGCCATAGAGTGCATTGAATCATTAGTTCATTTTCCTTCGGCTTAGTCCCTTATTTATCAGGGGTTGCCACCGCGTAATGAACCATCAACTATTCTGGCATATGTTTTATCCAGCAGATGCCCTTCCAATTGCAACCCAGTACTGGGAAACACCCACACACTCTAGCGATCGCACACAAACTCATACACTATTTCCAATTTAGTTCATCCAATTCACCTACACTGCATGTCTTTGGACTCTGGGGAAAACCGAAGCACCCGGAGGAAACCCACACCAACACAGGGAGAACATGCAAACTCCATACAGAAATGCCAACGGGCCTAGTTGGGACTCGATCCAGCGACTTTCTTTCTGTAAGGAGACAGTGAATTAAAAAAAAAGCTGAATAAAAGTATAATCTATATATCCAGCATTTTACGTTCTGGTGTTTTCTAAACAGATGGCTCGTCTGTTCATGTTGGGTAGCAATGTATAGAAAATAATGTTAAGATTATGTATCGTGGCTCTTTTTTTAAGTCTCACTGACTCTTCAGTTTTCAAAAAAAGAGTCCCACATACACAGTAAGTGTAAAAAAATGTACACTGCATATTAATGTATATTAATAATCCTGTGTGCAACATGACAGTCTATTTTTTTCTGATTGGCCTGTTTTGGCCTAGGTTTGTACACTTGAAATAGATCAAATTAGATTAAAGATTAGATTAAATTAGGTAAATTAGATTAAAGTTTGGGTTTTTGTTATTTAAACATTAAAAAAACAAACATTCATAATCCTGGGGCTTGAAGTGGCCACTAGAGGTTCATATATTCTGGTTAAAAAATGTAAATGAAAAATGTCTATGTAAAAACATGTCAAATAATAATTATAATAATTATGTAATAAATATTTTTAGATTAGATTAGATTCAATTTATTGTCATCACACATGTACAAGTACAAGGCAACGAAATGCAGGATATTATATATATATGCAAATATATACTGTTATGAAAAAGAAATGTAGAAAAAATATTCCAAATTAAATAACAATAACTCATTACACATTTTAGTACATACGTATAGTAATGGTTAGATTTCAAGTTAATGAATTCAAATCATTATTAACCCTTTTAAAATTTCTTAATTTAATTTAATTACAAAAAATGCATAAAATAAATACTTTAAAAAAAAATGAATGCATATTAATGATCCTCTGTGCAACATAACAGTCTGTGTTTTGTTCTGATTGGTCTGTGTCTCATCAGGATTTTATGCACACAGGTTATACAAGAAAACAATGGTGTTTGTGGCTCATGGTGTGTACATTTAAGTACATTTCCATTTACTGAACTCTTATTATTCAGCTATGCCTCTAGGTATATACAGGTTTTCATTATATAGCACATTTAACAGCATTTAAAAAAAATGATAGCAATCCCAATCAATCACTCTACTGGCCTACAGTGCTTTGCCTTAATATTTAACAATATTAGTTTTTTTTTATCAGATAAATGCAGCATAAGCATGAGACTTCACAAACATCTCATTTTATTGCTCTTAAAAAGAGAAAGACAGAAAACTTTGGCTGAACAATCATGTGCCTGTGTGTGGTTTCTGGGTCTGCTTGTGAAATGGAAATAGGCTTGACCTTTAGCCTCATCTAAAAATGACAGCGCAAAATATGTGGATGATAAGTGACCTCTGACCCGAGACATTGTTCTGCTGTTTTCTGTTCTATTGAGTTCTCCTCGGATGAGAAAATCTTTCAACCACTTACAGTATTACGGTCACTTATGGTCAATATCTATTTATTTCTCCCTCCTGCTGTTTGCTGCTTCTCTTTTTTTTCGGCCCAAACAGACCTACAGCTCCATAATTGAAAGGACTTTCAATTCCCCTGAAGCCAGCTAAGTGCCTTGCTCCAAGCCACAATGATGGTGATTGGGAAAGACTGCGACCCACTTCTTTTGTCACCCATAGCTGGGTGTAAAGCTGCAATAGTTGTGTTGCATTCAAGAAAAAAATCCTTCATTTACACCATTCGCTCACCTTCATGAAAATCCAAACTAATGTGACTCTTTCTTTAATAGACTTTTGTCAATTTAGATTATATATTTAAATAAATATGAATGAAAAAAAAAAAGATGTGTGGCATTTGAGTATAGTCTGTTATATAGTTCGACGTATACTTCAGGTTCAACTGAGGCTAATTTTGATTACAAACCCTTTTTGGAGAGCACTAAATACGTCCCGGGAGCTACGTTTTTTTTTTTTTCAGTTTTTGTTTTCACAAACCCTACAGGAGGGATCCCTAAACCCAACCAACAGTGTTTTAAAAACCACCGATTGACCAGCACTTCCCCCACTTCCCTAAACTCAACCAACAATGTTTTGAGAAGTAATCCAGAAAAAGAAAAGCCCTCACGGCAGCCTGATTTTTTTTTTTACCAGTTTTCAGATTTCACCCCATTCTCACCCTGTTATTTACTTGTGTGTTTTACTTCTTGGCTTTTGTTTTTGTACTTCCTGCTTTCTGGAACCATTCTTCATCAGACTCAAACCCCGTTGTAACAGTCAACTGCGCTCTGTGTCTCAAATCCTCTGACGTAGGCGACGAGCCACTGGACAAACTGGTAACAGCGGAAAAGGTGTCCATAAGTGGCCAGCTGGTAAGCGCGAAAAGGAACGTAGCATTCGTTTTAAAGACGAAATGCAGCAATACATAATTCACAATCTTCAGAAATGTATAGAGGGCTATGCTTTCAGACTGAGCCTATGTTGTTGAGGTTTGTACATTTATATAAAATGAGAATTAGAATTAGCTTAAGAACTGCGTTGTGTTAAGTGTGACAAAAAATGACATTCATTAAAAATATGCTCATTTAAGAAACAACAAAAATTTAGAGTTCTGTTATTTAAACATAAAAAAACAGACATAAACATTCATAATCCTGAGGCTTGAAGTGGCCACTAATGGTTCTTATATTCAGTTGAAAGAAACAATGTAATAACATGTTAAATAATAAAAATACAAATATATAATAAACATATGCAAATATACACTGTTATGAAAAGAAATATAGAAAATAATGTTCCAAATTAAATAACAATAACTCACATTACACTTTGTAGAACAACTGTATATTAATTGGGGGATTTTAATTAAACAGTGAATTCAAATCACTATTAATCCTGTTAGTGTGCTTTCACTCTTGGTTCGATTGCCTGGTCTAAACCCAAGTTCGATAGTCCCCTCTCGGCTGGTTTGTGTTCCTATTGGCTTTTTTCCTTCTGAACCGCAATACGTTTGCGTCATCAAGCTGCTGTTTTGTGTACAGCTGTTGGCCACGAAAGCAAAATCGCTAAAATGGAGACGTACGTATATCACGGTTGTTTTGCTTTTACTGAAACGTTTAGTTTTGTTATCAAAATCAAAATACAACTCTTAAAAAATAAATAATAATCAAAATGCTCTTTACAATCATCCGTTTTAGTATGTCTCTTTTTTAGTACAGTGTTTGAGTTTAACATTTTTTTACTCGTTTTCATTACAAAAAAAGCATAAATGCATAAAATAAATACTTTTAAAAAATACATGCATAGCTAAATCTGGCAAAGGAGCAATATAAAGCTGTGCTTAATGCAGTATTAACATAACCTCTATATGACCTTGCAAATTGTTTGTTTATTACATTTAATTCCAACATTTTGTGTTCCATGTGAGAAAGAATAATATATAGGTTCATAAACAGCATGTGGGCAACCGATTGACAGCATTACATTTTCGGAGCGCCGTCCCTTGAAGACAATGACCACTAATCCGTCTGGTCCTCTTTGTAAATTCACACCCCTCGCCTCTTGAGGAACCAAAAGCTTGAAGCATGACTGTCATGTTCAGTGTGAGGGGGAGGGCTGTGTGTACACATGTTTTTATTTATGTATATCTCACCGGTGCAGAGAGGCCGTCCTCTTTCTAACACCTTCTCTTATTCCCTTGGCTTTCATAATAAAATCTGAATTATCTAATCATGCAAATTGTTACATAAAATGAGGAGAGAAGGGAAAGAATGAAAATGCAAAACAGACCGACTGCAGAGTACATTTCCATATCAATGCTACCTGTGCTTTTTAAACCTAAATGACAGCACACAAACACACACAGACACACACACACACACACACACACGCAAACACACACAATCATATAGCTGCTTATTGAGCTATTGTTGATAGTGACATGTTTATTAGATGCTATCAACTGCATATCAATTTCAAGTGCATTTTGAGGGATCATAGAATTTTAGAAAGTTTAACATCTCCAAGTGACCTATGTTCAGGGTGCTCAAAGCAACATCTTTGGGTAAAATCATTAAACGCTCCTGGAAACAGTATCAACTTATAAAATGAAGATAACAGATCATTGGGTGAATTTTAGATTATATAGCATTATTTAGAGAGATGATCCAATCAGCAAGCTTTTCAGAAGCAACAGAACAAGCAGGAGTTATATATAATAATGTATAATAATAGTAATTCCTTACATTTATATAGCACTTTTCTAGACACTCAAAGCGCTTTACACATTGGGGGGAATCTCCTCGTCCACCACCATTGTGCAGCATCCACCTGGATGACGTGATGGCAGCCATATTGCACCAGCCCACACACCAAACACCAGCTGATTGGTGGGGAGGAGACAGAGTGATGAAGCCAATTATGATATGGGAAAGGTCAGGAGGCAATGATGGACAGAGTCAAGCAAGCAAATTTGCACAGGATGCACAGAGCTGGGGTTAAACCCCTACTCTTTTTTTCAAAGAACATCCTGGGATTTTAAACAACCACAGAGAGTCAAGACCTCGGCTTAACATCTCATCCAAAAGACGGCGCTCACTGAGCAGTATAAAGTCCCCATCAATATACTGGGGCATTATGACCCACACAGACCACAGGTTGAGTGCCCCCTGCTGGTCTTACTAACACCACTTCCAGCAACAACCTAGCTTTTCCATGTGGTCTCCCATCCAGGTACTGACCGGGCACAGCCCTGCTTAGCTTCAGTGGCTTAGCTTCCATGTGAGAGTTGCAGAGAGCTAGCTGCCGACAAATACAATGCCGGTATATACAATGTCAACATAAGACTCAGTTCCGGTAAATTGGGAAACTGCTGGATGGTATGGGATCGGTAGTTAATGAATCAGAGCACCACTTGTCAGGAACGAGGCATTTCACATGCACACACACACAAACAAAACTGCAGATTTTATAATATTTATTTCTTGGAGACGTATGAATCAGAGTTGCAAAAGCTTTAGCATTAGCATGGCTGCGAAAGGCGATAAGAAGTGGAGATGGGGCCGATTGTAGAGGAACACAATCACTCTGTTTGCATTTGTTCTCTTCTGATGACTCTCTCTCCCTCTCGATCTCAGGCTCTGTCTCAGGCGGCAGGGTAAAAAGACCTTTTGGAGCATTCAATTCACTCCTTTGTGGCTGCTGTCAGCGTTTTAATTGAACCAGGCAGAGATGAACAATACCACAGAGAGTTATGGAGAATGTATGTGTGTGTGTGTGTGTTGAGGCGGAGCAGGGGGAAAGGAACGTTTAGTAAGACTGAGAGAGAGCTACTTGCTGTGATTCGGCTTGAATTTGTCTCCTAAATGTCACTTTAGAGTAAGTCTCACTCATGATTCTTGGTAAGCTGTTGGATTTTTGGCGCCACCTTTCCAGACGGGACAGGGTGAGAAAGTTCATGGCAGAGCTGGACTGCATGAAACACCTAATAATGAAAGTTGGCATCATTTACTCATTCTTGTGTCTTTCAAAGCCTGAATGACTTACTTTCTTCTTTGAAACATTAATGGAATAGTTTAGCACAATGTACAGAATGTACTGTATTTTTTTTATAATGAAATAACTCACATATTTAGAACTGAGGCTGGTTCACACTCAAGTTAGTCATTGAGAACCAACTCCTGGGAATCACAGAAGAATCAAATATTCTGGGGGAAATAAATGAATAAATAAATATACTATATAATTTGGGGTTGGTGAAATGTTACAATATTTTAAAGAAATCTCTTATAAATGAGTCGTTTGTCTTTACTGTGACTTTGTGCTCTATCATACACTTGGCACAATAAGGTGCAAGACGTGTTTGGTACGTTTTGTTGCTATTTTCAGACCAGCGCAACCCTATTTTTCACATTTTGCGCCACGTTGTTTAAACAGCAAATCCATTTCCAATCCTTTGGCGTAGACTCATGGGTGTGCCAGTCTAGAAAGTGTGTTAAGGCGCATTGTTGGCACGTTGCTATTTTGAAGAACTGAAATAAACCACGCCATTGACCAAATAAAACCTGGTCTAAAGTGCAGCACAGAGCCTATGCAGGTCCAAAATGCATACACATTGCCTAATACACACCGAATGTACAACAATACACAAATATCTTTACAAATGAAAAAAATGAAAGGATATGTTACAAAAAATATTATTTTCTACATAAACATAACAATTCTACATGTCGGGGGCTTTTTTCAGTTTATTCATGACAATTTGCATTTGTATAATGTTATTATTATTAGTAGAATTATTTATTATAAGCATATTTATATTTGTTTTAATAAAACAAGTTTAGATTTGTCCTCCTGTCGGATTTTGGAGACGTATGCATCACCATATAGGGTGTAAGAATAGGATGCGTGTTTGGATATAACTCAGTTTTTTGACCACACTTTATTTATTGTTCATTTATTCGTTTGCTGGAAATTCGAACTAAATTTAGAAATAGTTTTGAAGCAAATCTTTGTGCTTAAACAAAATTAAATATGCAGGCTAATGGATGTCTTCAGCGGAGTGCATACAACACCGTTTCCTTACTCCAGGAAAGTAAAGGAGTAAAGTTAGAAGTGAAAATAAAATAAAGAGAAAGAGGCCGAATGGAGGAGGCTCGTTCTTTATCCTCGTGCTGCAGATGCTCTGTTTAACTGTTTTCTCGCTAGTGAAGTGTTACATTTTTCCACTTACAGTACAAAGTCTGCCATGTAAATAGTAAATGCTCCACAGTGCAACGCAACTGACTCTTAAAGGGAATGGGAGATGAGAAGAGTGTATTTTTCCATCGTTAAAATAGCAAAAGTGGATTCGGACAGACACTTAATGCTTTTGTGCCTTGCGCTTTAGACTTTGCATCTAGATCATTAAAATAGAGCCCTATATCTGTTTAACACATCCTTGGGGAATATAAGTATTATTAATTTCTACATTAAAAAATGAGGTTTTGAACGGTAGTGCACCATTACATAAACCCAGACACACATTTCATATTCTGAACACAAAACTCAATAACAGGTCAGGCCATGATCCGGTAGGCAGCTGGATTATTCTCAGTATAATGGGATTATATGAAGCTGCTGTGCGATTATGACAGATAAGGATGTGACTATGAGTTCTGCTCTTGTGCAGCCAGATTAGGGATTAACCAGAGACAAGATGCTCTCATTCCAGACCATATCATCCAGAATGACAGTGTGCTACAGTACCTCTCTCTCCCTCTTTTTTCCTTCCATACATCGCCTTGACCTTTTCATTTCATCTCTTATTTTTCTTCTGACTCCAACAGTAGAGCTCCAGGCACAGAGAACCCATGAAATTAAACCAGTATATCATCTCAAACGCCCACATGCGCACACACTCAACATTTCCTCATTTAACACCGAAATACTTGTGGAATGATACGGCGCGTCTACCTCGTATGACGTTAATGTGTGAATCCATTGATCAACCTCAACCCAGAATCCCTCAAGCAGTTTGAAGTTCCACTAAACGGGATGGCACTGCTGCTCTCTCGGGGCCTCACACACACACACACACACACACACACACTGCTCATACAACACAGAGCAAATACAACACAGAGCAAGTCCACAGACACCTCCATCAATTTTAAAACACATGCTGCATATGAGAAAAGAGAGAATCAACGATGAAAAAAAAAAGCTAAAAATGTCACTCTGTTCATCGCTGTCGCGCACGTCATTTCGCCGTGCTTGCATTCCCCCGCGACCACTCCTTCAGACTTCCTCAGATGCTGAGATTTCTCGTGAGGCCTGGCGGCGTGACAGCACCAATGACAGCGGAGAGGCTGAGTGGGAGGAGCTGTCACACTGCATGACAGCTCTGAGCCAATCACGGCCCAGCTGCAGTGATTGACAGCTCTGAGAGAGCCAGGACTGTCAAACCAGATGCCACAGAGTTAAATTGTCGTGTATGTGTGTGTTGTTGCACTTTTCGCAAGTCTGTGTGCACCTTCTCTGTCGTTGTGTGATCATGCTTGACATTTAGCTATTCAACAGCTTTGAATGAATCATAACACAATTGTGCATGAGTTTACCAAAGACAAGCTCACGCTACATGACTCAAGCTTTGACCTTTGAGCTTTTGAACTGCTCTGCTAGTGTGCACACTTGTGGGATATGTCTTCAAGCGTGCACACTGGCCAAATAAGACGACAGAAGAAATGTATGGGAGACAATGGAAAACACATGAGGAAAAAAAGCTAATTGTGGGGAACCAAAAGCAGAACTACAGAGAAAATATTTGAAAACTCTGACAAAATATTGCTTTAGAAACATCTAATGATGTTGTTATAAGCTAAAAAGTAGGGCTGCATAATACTGGCTTAAAAAAAACGACATTGGGATATTTTGCTTTCCTGTGATTTTATATTGCAATATGAATATAATTTCACAGGATGACTTTATTTGGAAATAATTCAGAATGTTACATTGATTGGGATTATTTTGTAGAGAAGTGCATTTGCATAAAATGTACAAGAAAAAAAATATATGTACACTTATATATATATATATATATAGTCAGGTCCATAAATAATGGGAAATCAACACAATTCTAATATTTTGCTCCCTTAACAAGTTAATAACGTCAAATTAAAGCTGACAGTCTGCAGTTAAAGCACATCCTGTTCAGTTCATATAGTATATATACACACAAACAGTTTATATAAAATAAAAGTACAATAAACAATAAAACAAAGATTAAGAAACACTTTGGTTTTTGGTTGAGTCTAACAGTACTGAGGTACAGAAATTCAATAATTAAATGTAAAATAACATGGTATAGTCTTTATTGCAATTTATTGTAAACTCTGCAAATTGCCTATTGCTAGTTAAGTGTGGTAACAAGTACTGGGCAGATTACCTGAAACTGATTACATAATGGAATTTGTAGATAAGATAACAAATTTTAGGCAATGCGACCTGACTACTTTGTGATTACTTTTAGATTACGTTTGACATTAGTTATGAGATAGATAGTAGATTTAAGCAGATTTATTGATATTTACATGACCATAAACATGCAAATGCATTGTTAAATTAATGAAATATTGAATCAAAATTGGGGCGTCATGATGGCACAGTGGGCAGCACCATTGCCTCACAGCAAAAAGTTCACTGTTTCTAGCCTCATCTGGATCAGTTGGCATTTCTGTGTGGACTTTGGATGCTCTCCCAGTGTTCGCCTGGGTTTCCTACAGGTGCTCTGGTTTCCCCCACAGTCCAAAGACATTCACTATTGGTGAATTGGGTGAGCTACATTGTCTGTAGTGTATGTGTGTAAATGACAGTCTATGGGTGTTTCCCAGTGATGGGTTGCAGCTAGAATGGCATGTGTAAAAACATATGCTGGTTAAGTTGGCGGTCCATTCTGCTGTGGTGACCCCTGATTAATAAAGGGACTAAGCCGAAAAGAAAATGAATGAATAAATCTAAATTTTAGTGTAACTTAAAGTGAATATTTATATTAAAGCCAAAATCAATAACTGATCGATGTCACTTCATATGATGCACTCATTCATAGCTATACATCAAAATGAGTTACTTTTTAAAATCACATTACACAATCCAAATGAATTAATCAGTTAATATTCAGCACTAGTAGTATATTCATTTAAAATAATAGAAGTCTTGTTTCTCAGACTCAAAGCCAAAACTTCAGAGACATTAATAACAAGAGCACAACACAAAATATTAATAACATGACCAATGGATCAGTCATACCCTGTCTAACTAATCTCTCAGATGGGAAACCTATTAGGATTCTTCTTTTTAGTCCCACCCCTTTTCACCATAGCAACAGCCAATTGGCTCCATTTTCTGGTTAATTGACTTTTTGAGAGCAGAGGCAGGAGCATCAGTCTCTTTAATGGAAAAAAATAACTTCAAGAAATTAAGTCTCGCTCTCTCTCACACTCTCTCTCTCTCTAAACCAATGCATCATTCCTTCACAATAATAAACAAGCTAAACCCAGGCATACAAAGCGAAAATCACATCCAACAGCACAATACACAAGCACACGTACATACCAATAGAGACCAAACTTATCCAAAAAAGCCACTTCTTCCCCCACTTGTCTTGCTCTATCTTGCGGTCGTATCTCCAGTGTCGGTTTGTGCGTGTGTTGGTTGGACTTGTGTTCTCGCGTTTCATGAATAATTGAGCTAACAGGTCGTTAATTAATTTAATTAACAGCCTACAGAGGCGTTTGGCAGAGTAAACGAGACTCAAAGAGAGGCAGAAACAGGGTGCTGACCATGGAATCTCAGTACTGAGCAAATATCTGACATTTAATATGATCATGTTTAATTGCATTTGTCACATTCTTGTTTTTATCCCGTTTTTGGAATGTGAATGTCATTTGGTTTTATGGGATGTATAGGTTTAACCACCACTAACCAACTAAGCGACTACATAAAATCTTACTTGGCAAATTGAACTAAAAATGTCAAGTAACCAAACAAATAAAATTAAATAAAACTAATATATAATATACAAAATGAATAAACCAATGCTATGGTAAAACTCAGCTTTAACGGTTCTAACTACACTTAAACTATTGGAAAGTCAAAAATACATAAATCTATTCTTGCTACATTAACTATTAAATAAAGATAGAACTAAACATGTTATCTTAATTGCTGTGCTATGTTATACATACATACATGCATACATACATACATATCTGAAATTTCCATAGAAAATGAACATTTTTCTCAGTGTCCTGTGTTTATGTTAAGTATTTCACTTTAAAGACCATGAGAAGGACTTATCCTTTGCCGTAAAAGTGAAATTACTTAACCTACACAGAAGAGCCTGATAAAAATGTACATTTTAGAAGAAAATTGCAGATGGCTTTTAGAGGTTTTTGCATCCAAACTCTTCACGCACACACACGCACGCACGCACGCACAGTCTAGCTAAATAAAACGAAAATAACTACTGTATTACAATGTAATTGAAAAAAGAATCTATTAAAAGTAAACAAATAAAACAAGTGTAAATATATATGCTAAGTAATAAAATAAATAAATAATATGCAGCTAATTGTTTTATAAATCCTGCAAACATAAACTATATCGAGTAAATAAAGAACATGCTAACTGACGAATCTACGATGACCATCAAATGAAATTTAATAGCCCGTTTCCACTGACTGGTACAGTACGGGTCACCTTTATCAGGCTTGCGTTTCCACTGCCTAAAGGGTACCAAGGGTGGGTGTGGTGTATGACAGAAAGTTTCAGTTGATGTCATTCACTCTCTTGCTCTGCCTTATGGTACCCTTTGGCCTGCTTGCTGCCCTTTGCAAAGGATGACCAAAAAGTGGTATGGTATGGTTCGGTGTGGTACGCCCTTTGACAGTGGAAACGGTCATAAAAGCGTACCGACCCCATACCGTACCACTCAGTGGAAACGGGCCATAAGTAACAAACTAAATAAAAATACACTACCACTCGACTAACTAAAACAAAACTAGCCAAGTGAACTAGTAAGCTCTCCAATTTTAGAAATGCTGCACTAGACTAATAACCCTTTAAGAAGCAAGTAGTAGTAATAGAATTGTTTGGGTACCTCAATGCTTGGTTGAGCAGCATTTTGACCTCCTAAATTGCATGTCATGGTCGTACCACAAATTAAGCTAAAACAAGAGCACTTATATCGACCCTTCACAGTAAATGGCTGCAGAATATAGTGAGACATTTTGACTGCTGGAGGATCTTAAACCATGTGTCTGAAGAATCCAAATAATTACTCAAACCCACCCATTATTTTCTACATCACACTCTAAAAAATAGTTTTTGCGGCTTGTTCAAGCTACTTGTTAAAAATGAGCTGAAACAACAATTCTTTTTCTGGATTGTTTTTGAAAACACTATCGGTTGGGTTTAGGGAAGGGGGTGGATGGGGCTACCGGTTGGTCACTCAATCGACAGTGGACTCTGGTGGATTTACACGAGAAAAGCAGGTGTGAATGGCACTCGTGAGAAAAATTTGAGATCTGAAAAAGCATAAAGAATGGTCTTAGGTGGATTCACGAAACTAACAAAATTGCAAAAAAAATTTAGATTCTGGGATGCATTTTACGCCACTCTCCAGAAATGTATACAGGGGCACGTTGATGCTTAGGTTGATGATTTAGAAGAATTTCAAGGAAGGTTTTGAGCTTACCACCTTGTAGAGGAGTAGCAGTCATGGTTCGATTGTTGGCAGCTTGATTAACAAAAAGAGTATTTGTTGTTTTACTCATGCTAGTTAATGCTAGTTCTGAGATCAGTCTCAGTCATCAATTAGCATTTCAAAGTAGTTGTTAAGTTTGAGCTGAAATAATTAACAGAAAATTGAGGTTTTCCAATTTAAGTGATTGAGATTAATTGCCCCCACAAGAGGAAACTGTGACAAGCTTAATTAACAAGGTAATTCAAATGGAAATGACTTGACATCATTGGTTCAAACTGAATTTTGATCGAGTTCTAGCTTAAAATAAGTTGAAATAATGTAATTCAAATAAGTAAAAATGTGTGTAAAAAATTACGCCAATGATTTGTTTGTTTGAGTGCACTTTCCTAGAGTAACAGGACCAGATGAAGTTGTAAAGCTACAAACAGTTCATAGACTTTAAAAATAGACACAATGAAATGATCGATATTCCTGCAAAACTCCATACTCCGAGTGTTTGTGAATGATGTTATTCTGATCATCTCTCATGGGGGATTACTTTAAGTTCCCAACGTCAGATTGCTCTTGCTCTCTTAAAAAACCTGCTCTGATAACTTGCCAGTTTTTGCATTTACAGGAAAACACACACAAAAGCATCCTGACATGGATCCACACAGAGAGTCTGGAAGCACACTAGCGGGACAGGAATGAGACGAAGTCTACAAATAGATAACTGGAGGATACAGAGAGAGTTTGCCTGATATGGACTTCAACGAAACAGCCATGCCTCGACCTCGTTTTTACGAGCATGTGTGTTTTCTCTGCTGGTTTTCCATGGCAGGGACAACCATCCCTGAGACAACCATCTGGATCAAACGGCATCAAACGCTACAGGACAACACACACGTTTGCTTCTCATTTGTCTATATGCTTCAGTGCTGCTCTCTTTCATCATACCACCGTATCCATCCATCTCTCTTGCTGTCCTTCTCTTTTACGGCATATTCTCTCTTGCCCTTCCTCTCGGAGAGCGTTTTAATAGTCTTGTCATCTCCGCTGCTCCTACATCACCTGATTAAATTAGATGGCACAACTATGACACACACAGAAATGTCCTCCAGAATTGGCATGGATCAGCCGTGTGATTTGATTGATGTGGTTTTGGGGAACCACTGAAATTAGCTTAGAAACAGTTTAGCGTTTCATACGCGTTTGAAACACATCAGGCATTTGCTTGCTTGTAATGTTCATAAAATAAGCAGGTATAATCCTGGTTGACATAATCCTGACCCCTTAACATGTCTATATTACTATTCCCTAAATGAAAATGTAAAGCTATAGTTTAGTAAGGCCATTTATTAGCATAGTTGTAACTGCAATATGACCAGAAAATACACCATTCAACAGCTAGTGTTAGTTTGTTTGTTTGTTTTTATCATGCAAAATTGCATTAAATTATGTCAAATATTACCATAAAATGTAAATATTGTTACAGTGGATCGCTGGAGAACTACACACACGCCACATTTACGAACTACAACTCCCAGAATTCACCTTGCACACACCGATTCCTGTTTCACTTTGATTACACACTGTGGCTGTGTCAGAAACCGCCTATTACTCAGTAGGTAGTGCATTTGAATTTAAACATACTACTCAGCCGTTAGAAAATTATGTTCTATACAGTATGAATGTGAGCAGTATGAATGGAACTCATACGTACAATATCCACGTGACCTACCCACGTGAGTTGCATCACTTTACTCCCATTCATAAATTCTCTAGTGGAGCATTATTGGATAGTGCAGGGTGCATCGGATGCACACTTTAGAATCTTGCCGGAAGTAGTAGGTCATCCGGGTACTTCTCATATACTGCTTTTCAAATTCTATGAATTTCGACACACTACTCTGCTCGCATACTGCTTTTATTGTACTATATAGTATGGAAGTATGCGATTTCGGACGCAGCTACACAGTCAGAGGATCATGATGAACTGATTACATAGGCTTTAAAAACAGCTTTTGTTTAGAGAGCATTACAACAAGTTTTCCTTGCTTTGCGTTTCCTTGCTTTGCCTTTCCTTGCATTGTTTACAGAGTTTGCCGCCTGGACCGATCTTTTTGCCTGTGACCCAACTACACATTTACCCAATTGCTGCTGTGTCTGACCATTGCCTGCCTGACTATTTCTTAATAAAACCTGCATGTTGATCCTCAACTCTGTTGTCCAGCGTCCTCGCATTACAAACATATTAGAAAAGAAACCATACTATAACTTCACAATATTAACATATTTTTAAAACATTGTTTGTAATAGTAAATAAAATAAAAAACTATTTAAGAATCACAGAGTAGTCCCAAGATATTAATTAAATGTAATTTTAATTCATTACACTTTGTGCCACTGCCATATCACCCTGCAGCCCAAGACCGGTTACTCACTTAAGCTAAGCAGGGCTGAGCCTGGTCAGTACCTGGATGGGAGATCACATGGGAAAACTAGGTTGCTGTTGGAAGTGGTGCTGGTGATGCCAGCAGGGGGCGCTCAACCTGTGGTCTGTGTGAGTCTTAATGCCCCAGTAAAAGTGAAGGGGACGCTATACTGTCAATGGGTGCCGTCTTTTGGATAAGACGTTAAACCGAGGTCCTGACTCTCTGTGGTTGTTAAAAATCCCATGGCACTTCTCGTAAAAAGAGTAGAGGTGTAACCCCGGTGTCCTGGCCAAATTCTCTCCATTGACCCTTACCGATCATGGCCTCCCAATCATCCCCATCCTCCGAATAGGCTGTATCACTGTCTCTCCACTCCACCAATAGCTGGTGTGTGGTAAGTGCACTGGCGCCGTTGTCCTGTGGCTGCCGTCGCACCATCCAAGTGGATGCTGCACACTGGTGGTGGTGTGGAGAGACTTCCCTCATGATTGTGAAGCGCTTTGGGTGTATGGCCATAAACAATAAATGCACTATATAAATACACATTACTTACTTACTAATATCCTTCAAACCACTAGGTTTTACCCATTGGCCAACAAAAACTTTTTAATGGCTAAAAAAAAAGACTTATTCTTATGTTTAATAAAATCCTGTTTGTTTTTTGACTAAAATTTATTGATTAAACTGAATGACAACTGAATTATTTCACACATATTTAGAGTTTTTTTAATGTACTTGCATTTAACATACTTCAGCGTATATATGTATATATTGCAAGGACCCTATATCCCGTGTTTCATAAGCCAAAATGACTGGTCAGAGGACAGACACACGCATGGGTTCTGGGGGTCTTGTTGCCCGGGTGACTTTGCCCATTATTTCAACTCATGTACTCTGGGCAAGACCAGACAAAGAAGTTTCACAGGAGAGCTCTGTGTGTGTGTACGTGAGTGTGTGGGTTAGTGTGTGTGAGAGTATGAACTAAAAGGACTGAAGTCATGGAAAAAATGCTGAAGTTTACGTAGCTTTTCAAAACAAGAAGCTGTGCCAGCAAGAGACAGAGACGCAGAGAGAGAGAGAGAGAGAGAGAGAGAGAGAGAGAGAGAGAGAGAGAGAGAGAGAGAGAGAGAGAGAGAGAGAGAGAGAGAGAGAGAGAGAGAGAGAGAGAGAGAGAGAGAGAGAGAGAGATTAATCAGGGTTAGTAATCTTTAAACATTCTGTAATTTTGGTGAACTCCAGAAAAGGTTGTGATTATTGTTCTTAGTTTGCGTATCCCCAATAATCTCTGAACTAGCACTGAACAGACTAGAGGTGGAGAAATTAAGAGTAACATGATTTTTTTTTGTCTGTATAAAAAGAAACTCTGAGAACTGCATGTGTGGTAGTGTGTGTGTGTGTGTGTGTGTGTTTAGGGGATGTCTGGGCATTCCTGGGGGATTCTGACATTTTCCATTCCCTCTCAGAATGTCCCAGACTCTTTTCCATGAAACCAGAGCAACTAATTCAGCTACTAGTGCAAACGTAATCAGTCTCTGAAACACAAACCTAATGAATGTCTCAACAGAACTTGTGTAGAAGCCAAATAAATTTTTTTGCATGTAGGGATGTTACTGAGTAACAGTTAATAGGATTTGAGTGCCCATGCGTTTTCTCTGCCACCTAAATAACTTCAACTGAATTTAGATAAAGATAAATGCTAAAAAAATAATTTGAAGATCGACCAAAATGTCAGACACCAATGGGCAAATTCTCTAAAAAATAAAAATAATAAATAAAAAAATTGTACACTACATCTCCTTACACTAAAAAGACAAATAGACTCGCATAACATGCCAAAGATTCAAGATGATTTCCATGCTGCTTTTTTTGCCATCAAATTATTGTACAGATGCACATGATTTACTTCATTTCTTTGGTGCAAGAAAACAAACTAACAAGTAAACAAAGTTTTATTGATTTCCTAAAGCCAAGGTCTGACAGAATTTATGAGGCCTCTGAGGGCTGGAATTAAGTCTGGAGGATAAATGCGTATGAGAGAGCGGACGCCATTTGATTCATAACTCTGTAGCAGGAGAGGAAGAATTATTACATTTCCTCACCTTTTGTTCAAAATGACTGATTGTACACTTCACAGGGATGATTACACCGCATGTTAAAATGAGTCTTGTGAAAGTAGATGCAAATCATAAGCAAACAAAATCATATACAAAGACGACTGTTAACATGTAGGCATTTTTAAGATATCGCATTTATAATGGTAAATTATTATGTTAAGTTAAAATGTTAAATAATATTGAGAATCAATTAAGCACTATTCAGTATATTCATTCATTTTCCTTTAGCTTAGACTCTATTTCAGATGTCGCCACAGCAGAATAAACCGCCAACAATTCCACTATATGTTTTATGCAGCGGATGCAATTCCTGCCACAACCTAGCACTGGGAAACACCCATACACACTCATTGACAAACACACTCATACACTACGGCCAATTTATTTTATCCACCTATAGCGCATGTCTTTGGACTGTGGGGGAAACCGGAGCACCCGCAGGAAACCCACGCGAACATGGGGAGAACATGCAAACTCCACACAGAAATGCCAACTGGCCCAGCCAGGATTCTATTTTTATAGGATAATATTTTTTTCAGCGGTCACCACAGCGGAATGAACCGACAACTTCTCCGGCATATGTTTTACACAGCGGATGCCCTTCCAGCAGCAACCCTGTACTGGGAAACACCCATACACTCTTTCATTCACACATGCACTGCGACCAATTTAGTTTTCCTCAATTTACCTGTAGCGCACGTCTTTGGACTGTGGGGGAACCCCGAACACCTGGAGGAAACCCATGGGAACACGAAGAGAACATGCAAACTCTACATGGAAATGCCAACTGACCCAGCCGCGACTCGAACCAGTCACTTTCTTGCTGTGAGGCGACAGTGCTACCAACTGAGCCACCGTGCCACCCTATTCAGTATACTTTTACATACAATTTAATTACCAATTGAATACAGTTCAGTCTTCCATTATAAAACATGCATTTTATTCATTTAATTGTGACACCCAAGAAATTACTTTTGTCACTGACCAGTTGTTAAAAAAGAAAAATAGGTAGTTTTTTCCTTCTTTCTTACTTTATTTATTTATTTTAAAATCGCTGAAAGTGCCAGACTTGGACAAACAAGTCTATTTCTCTTTCCTTTTTGACTGGTGTAGATTTCTTACTAACTTTCATGTCACACCAATATTCTTTCTTCTCAGTGTGAGAGCATTGTTACTGCCAGAAGAGAGAGAGAGAGAGAGAATGACTGGAAAAGAACCACAGCAGATAAAAGGAAAAGGAAAGGAGGGAGGGAAGACATAAAGAGCGCAAACGTGATGCGCACATTAAAAGCTTCACCATAAGGACCATGGCATTTATGATGACATGTACGATAAGCGAGTGTGTGCGTGTTTGTGACATTCAAACATACAATCGACTGAGGTTTTTGTCCATTAAAATTCAACCTCTTTTTTCCACCCAAATTGCTCCATTTTTTTATTGCAAACAGTTACGACCCTGACTGCTGATGTGAGCCCTGCTTTACCCTTCTCAAAATTGTTGAAGTGTGAGTTCCATGCTAGAAAATACAGATAAAACCAGACTTTAGCCTGTTTCACACAGTGATACTTGTAAATATACAGAAGATTTCCAGAACGACTTTACCATTTCATTCAAAAATTGTGCTGTTCAAACAGGCAAGGATGTTCTGAATTTTTCATTCACACATCTATTCCAAATACCAGTAAATTCTGACATCATTAATCACAAATGAGCTCTAAATGGCCGCACTTGTATTAAACATGAAGAGGGTCAGCCTTTTTCTTGATGGTTTCACTTTTATTTAAAACTTTAGCAGGGCTCCTTCACATGCAGGCACATCTGAACGCAGAGCTTCCAGGTAAACTCACAGGGGTTTATCATAAGCATTTATCAATTGTTTTCCACAGTTGGCACTAAGAAGTAACAGAAACATTTGCTGACTAACCATCAGCAGCTAAACATGTCTAGAGAAGATTTAAAGCCATTTATTTTCATAAACAGCGCAGATGTTTAATAAACAACATTCGTCTGATTGGTCGGAGTAGACGTCCATGTCAGCATGTTCTAAGCTCTTTCCGACAATTTTTCTTCTCTGTTTAAACAGAGCAGTATTCTGGGGAAATTACCTGTAATATTACAACTTCTGTTTTCAGAAAATTGCCAGAACGAATTTTATCAGTATTTTCAAATCTCCCTGCCTGTTCACACATGATGCCTTTCCAGAAAATTGCTGGTAATCTTTCCGAAAACGACTGTATGTGTGAAAGGGGCTTTTTTTTTCAGTTGTTCTGAACTAGTTTAAAAGAAGGATCACATGCAATAATACCCTTCTTTAAGCATAATATTTTAAAATTACTATTTGACAAAAATTAACAAAAATATATTTTCATTATTTATAGACAATACAATGTGTTAAACTGTTTAATGTATTATATATTAGGGCTGGGCGATAAAATCGGTCTCGATATTTATTGACTGAACACCATTGTTAATATCGATTAAAAAACATTTGGTATAAAGCAACTGTATGAAGCGCTATAGTTTTATAAAAATGTGGCTGCTGAGCGCACGCCTTAAAAGCAATGCCAATAAGCTTAGGGCGTAAGTTTGTCATTTCCAATGGAGGCACGTGACTTGCACGACGCGCATATGGGAGCGACGCACACATGTTGTGCAAGCGGCACGCACGTGAACTCCGCACATTTACCAGCAGCATCAGAGTGGCTTTTTGGTTTCTTTTCTTGTGCATCATAACTCCCCATCTGAAAGATTTGTTTTAGCATAGGGGGAATTTAGTCATAAACTTCACAATTTGTAATGTTGCAGTATGTATTTGAACCATGATGGCTGGTTTCTTTACTTGAAAGCTCAGGTTTGATTATCGTAATTTGTGTTGTTTACAGAGTTTGAGATTTACTGTATCATTATTATTCACATGTTAAAGTTTTCTTTGATTGTTCAACATTTACACTTTACCATTGCACACACTTTGTAACATTTTATCAAGTTTAATAGTTTCTGTAACACCTATGTTTATTTTATTGTAAAGTGATTCGATACTTTGTTTAAATAATAGTTTTTGACTATTAAAAGTATTTGCCTTAATGTTGGTGAATTAAAATAAAGTGGGTAAATAAAAAAATCCTAATATTCCTAAATGTATTGATAAAATATATATATATATATATATATATATATATATATATATATATATATATATATATATATATATATATATATATATATATATATATATATTCAATAATTGAAAAAAAAAATTGATATCAAATTATATGAAACATGACATTGTGATAATTTATTTTGCAATATCGTCCTGCCCTATCATATACTGTATACAAGTACCAAGTTGTATTTGTGCCCAGCACAAACACTAAACACCATATAGTGTTTAAGACAGTGAATCAGATTTGGCATTGTTCTTTAAATATTCGTGGGCAAAATCCAAATGTTTTTTTCTTTATAATTTCTAAAGCAATTAATGTTGCAGAATCACACAAACCAAGATATGCTCTGAACAGATGGTATTTTTATTGCTTACAACTATAATGAGCAATATAACTCATATAATAATACAAACAGGTATGAGCATTCTGTCCATCTTTCCAGTGGTATCAGTCCCTTTTCTTGACGTACACCATGGTTCAGAAGACAGGGTTCATATTTATTCAAATAAACTGCATTACCATTAATCAAACCAAACCTGCCAAGTGTAAACACACACACTCAGTAAACAAGGTCAACTGGTTAATATCCTGCGAGGTATGAGAACATACTGCAGCTTCACCACCTCTAAACTTCACCATCAACATTCTTCTCACAGGACCTCAATGAGCAGAACCAGACTGCCAAAATAAGCCCAACAGAATGGACAACAGTAATCCTTCACATTCCGACTTTCTGTCAATTAGACAGCGTTTCTACAGCAACAACAGTCTTTCTGCCCACCCACCAGAACAGACAGACAGACGAGGTGCGTGTGTGTGTGTGATAAAGCAAAGCAGAAACAAGTGTGCAAAAATAAACATGGGTGTGTTTTATTAATGAACTCAAGTCTCACATCGCACAACTCAAGCCGCTAAATGCTGTCTGAATATTGTGCGTCACGCGTCATATCATTTTCATGTGTGGAGCCTTAGAGGCGATGTTTAACTGATCTGACTCAATCCAACAGACTCCAACTAAGGCTCCAAACCACCTCAATAGCCACTAATGAACTTCTTTTGATGTGGCATCCAGAATGAGTCTTTTGTCAAGAGCTTGTTTGACACCTGGTTAAATAATAAAAGACTCATTTTTTAAAAGCTACAGATAAATTATGGGACCAGTTCAACGGAGTGGGTTACAGCTCTTCTGCGGCTTAATTGGCTTCAGGATAATAGATAGAGAAACAGGGGAATTTCACAAACACTGACATAGCATGTGTAAATATGTAAATGTGTGTGTGTGTGTGTGTGTGTGTGGAAAGGCTCGGAGAAGACAGCTGCTTAAGCAGAACACCAGAGGATTCTGGGATGCGAGTTGTGCCTTGGGTAACATCATTGCAGAGGGCTGCAGTGACGCACTCCAGAAGATCACACACACTCACACATGCAAACACACACACACCGGGAGCAGTGATTTGGAGAGGACGGGCTGGAATATGACAACAACGATTCAAACGCAGACAATTTACTGCAATATTGCACACCTCCCTCAGCGTCACCCGCCATCCTTCTTGTTTTTCATTTAACTAGCCCTCCCTTGCCATTTTCTCTGTGAAACAGCATCTAGATATTGCAAAAAGAAGCCAAGTGTCATCTGTAGGTCTAGACACAAAAGTAAAATTGACTTCTTATTCATCCAAACTATGTAATAACCTGTACTGGCAAGCCCCAAAAGTGAGAAACCCAGGAATGGTTTTAGATGGAGCTGATAATCTTGTGGTTTAGTTGATTAATCCAAAGCAGAAATGTTAATTCATCAACTGGAATTCCAATTGTATCTAAACAGTACACTGTACAAAACAAATACTGGGTTCCACACAATCGATTTGTACAACATGAAGCAATTAGGTTAGCATATTAGTTTTTACTAATTTAAGTTGATTGAACACAAAACAATTACGTCCGCCCATCCACCCCCCCCCCCCAAAAAAAAAAAAAAAATCAAGAATTGTGTTGTTTCAGCTCATTTTAAATAAGTAGTTTGAACAAGCAGCAAAAAGCTTACAAAAGGAAGCTGAATTTCATCGAGAGACACAGAGTACAATAAAGAGAATTGCACACTGGATGAGAAGCCGCGTCATACCACATCCCTAAAATACTAATGCAATGTCTCCGTGATTGTATGCACACTGACAGTTCCACTCAGCAACTGTCTGTGGTGGCCAGCTACTACTCAGGGCTCTAATGGAAATCCTGCCACACCACTCACACAGTTTACTAGTCAAATCACATTATATTTGTCCTAAAATATTTTTGTGTACATAAAGACTTTACCCTATAGGCTGAAAGAGTATGCCTTCTTGTATTTGAAAGAAACCTTAACTAGTATGGCTAGATAATACCTGTACAGTATTACTGAATACTTAATTCACAATTTAAAATGCCCTGTACACACATTTATACTAGAATTCAATGTAAAACTGAAATGTAGTACACTATGTAGTTTTGCTTCTAAAATCTGTTACTAGAATTATTTAGTCTTAAACTAGGGTTGTCAAAAATATCAATATATATATACACCTTGCTTTTGGTTAGTATTGATACTGGCTTTGATACACTCTTCTCACCAGCAGGGAGATTAATAATTAACAATAATATTAAGATAAACACTTTTGTTTTAATAAGAAATTATGATTATGATTATGATGATTATTATTATTTGTAATTAATTTTTGGGGGGGCTTAAAAACTGCTGACGTACCTGGTATTATATTTTTATATGATATTTTCCTCTTTTACTTTATCTGCATATTTTTAATGTTGCAGAATCAGTTCCCAACGGCATCAAAAATGGTATTGAATTGAATGGTATCAATATTTTTCAAGGTATCGTATCGAAATTCAAATATCGTGACAACACTATCCTAAACTAAAATCTCACTGTCCTTTACACACAATGCAGTTTACTACTGTATGATGTCAACTTCATCTTGCTTCAAAAAACAACAACAGAAAGACTCTGATTTTCTGCAACTGATCTTGTATCAACTTTTTCAGACTGCAGGGTAAACAAAAATGCGTGTAGTGTATTCCATCCTTAACCCATCTAGTTTCTAAAACACAATTTAATATCCAGGGTGTCTCAGTCCAGTTGGAGTTTGTAGAACACTCTGACTAAATTCTGTGGAGACCACAAAAATAATGTTTAAAAGTAGCTTGACTCTTAACAGTAAGTTTTGCCTCTGCCCTCACTGCCCTCTTGGAAACCTCCAGAGTGCTTCGTCTCACAGGTTCCAACAAAGTCCAAGAAAGAAATGGACAGCAGGAGTCTTTCACATTCCGACTCCACTAACACCAGCAGAACTAATAACCAAAAACCAAGATGGATATGCTAATTCACCATCACTCTTTCTTTATTCCCTCTCTCTTGTTTAGTTTCTTTTCTTCTCCCCCTGTTCCCCCCGCTGTGGCCTGCTCTTACTGCAGTTCACACTCATTACTGTGGGAGCTGTAAATCCGCTTGCCGTTTTCTCACTCGAGAAGGAAGGAGAAAGGAATAAATGATGGAAGAGCTGGTGACTAAGTCAACTCCAGCCACCACAGATGAGAAAATGTACTCCGATCTGAAAAAGAACTAACATTTGTGTCACATTTTAAAGTCAAAATAGCAATCTCAATGGATTTTCTTCCATTATGTCTGAGTGGAACAGGGTATTTAACATGCAGGACAAGATTTTATTTTACTGTAAGACAATTATTCTTAGAATAATTATGAACTAACGAATCATGCACAAAAATACTAGAAGCATGGGTAACACTTTACAATAAGGTTCATTAGTTAATGCATTTACTAACATGAACTAATCATGAACAACACTTGTACAGCATTTATTAATCATAATTGAACATTTACTAATGCATTATTAACATCCAAGTCCATGCTTGTTAACATTAGTTAATGCACCGTTAACATGAAATAACAATGAACAACTGTATTTTCATTAACTAACGTTGACTAACATGAAGAAATACTGTAGTAAATGTACTGTTCATTGTTTGTTCATGTTAGTAAATGCATTAATTAACATTAACTAATGAACCTTATTGTAAAATGTGACCGAAGCATGTAATAACAATTGAATTATCTGATGAAAAAATATCCACTACAATGGACAGATTTTTTAAAGCAATTTCAACCATCAAGGAGGTGATATAAAATTTCTCTCTTTTTTTGTCATTTTAGGTTTACAAAAATGGGGATGTAAAAAGTACCTTTAAACAAAATATCTCTCTAAAAAACTAAAGACAGAACAATGCAGAATTCTCAACAAGTGAAGGTATTTACATGAAAAGCATGTATTTGAATTATTTCACCTCAAATTTGTTAATGTGTAAAGAAAAATAATAGTAACAATTATTTTGGCTTTTTCTTACCTCACATCAAAATGGAGGTGAAATAACTTGGAATATTTCCAACCAATATTTATATATTTAGAACAAATACTACTATTCATCTATTTTGTCCATACACTCATTACATAATGATGAAGGTAATCTAAGTGTTAAAAATAGGGGAAAATTACATTTAACTGCTATTGGAACGATTTTATTTTTATATATCTCAAAAGGCCTGTCACGATATCTATTTTTATTGTATGATATATTGTACCAAAATATATTGTGGTAAATTATATTATTGTCATTTTACGACCATTTTATGCCACTCATTATATAATGCCAGAATGACAATCTAATATCATCACAATGCAAGTACACTCTTCCAAAGAACACAAAATATTTTATTCTTAAGAATATTTCATTTATTTATAGTCATTTTAGCAATTTAATAATTAGATATTGAAATTGTAATGTGAAAACAGATATATCCTAAACAAATTCATTTTAACGAAAAAGTGCAATGTAAAACAGATGGTCAGCAGAGGCTGCGATATCTGCTACCAAATCTATTTTCAGTTGTCAGGCACCCACATGAAATTAGACTATAGCAATTAATAGTTACTACTATAGTGTTTTTTAACTATACTGACACTAACACCACTAATAGAGATAGAAATGTTGTGCAATCAGCTAAAATGTAGCTGTAATAAAGTTAACAGCCACCTGGCCGCCGGGAAGAAGGAGGTGGAGAACAGACGTACTTTAAAATAATTTAATAACAAATTAAAGAAAACAAATGGATGGCAGCTCCTCATGGAGACTACCATCAAACTGAAAGCAACAGTCACATAATATATCCGGGCCCGGTCCTCTCTTGTACCACT
Source organism: Danio aesculapii (assembly GCF_903798145.1). Taxonomy (NCBI): domain Eukaryota; kingdom Metazoa; phylum Chordata; class Actinopteri; order Cypriniformes; family Danionidae; genus Danio; species Danio aesculapii. The sequence continues at coordinate 30,228,184 of NC_079451.1, forward strand.
GCCGTCTCTCTTCCTTTTAGTATGCAGGGCTTCTTCTTGATACTCGAGGCAGGTGATCCAGATGTCCAGGTGTCTCTGATTATCTCATTCATGCCTCACACGCCCTCACGACTCTCAGCCCCGCCTCACTTGCCACAGTTGCGAGAACTGTTTATTATGTATGGGTGATATACTGTATATTGCATCGCCAAAAATGATATAGGTTATGTCCATGTGCAATAAGTCGATTTATTGATTATTGTAACATGCCTTCATATCAATCATATATAACTAAAGATCAAATATGACTAATTTTATCTCTAATATCTACCACTAAACAATATGGCAGTAATATTTTGTGCATTGCCACATAAAACAACAAAATTATTTATTTTAAACAATTACATTTTTACTATAATTAATGGCAAAATGGATAGCAAATGATTTCCTTAAATCTTGAATTACCGCATCCATAGTTTAGTCCCATTTCACAGTGCAAATCTAAAGCCCTAAACAAACTGAAGCTGGTCTGAACCTCAGCTGACACAACTGGACACAGAGCACAGGAACCATGGGGAAGGACACGCTCAAACACAGATACACACACTTATCAGTGTCTCTGTCCTCTTAGTGGACTGGACAACCTGCCCTCAGCAAACAGAGAAAGAGAGAACGAGATAGCGATGAAGCAAGGAGAGAGAGAGAGAAAGAGGGAAGATCCATGTCATTGGATGCTTTTTGACTCAGAGCAGTTTGAGTGACTGAAAGTCGCAACCCGTCACCACGATATTCAGATCACATAGACACAAGACCTGGAGCATGTATGTATGTGTGTGTGTGTGTGTGTGTGTGTGTGTGTGTGTGTGTGTGTGTGTGTGTGTGTGTGTGTGTGTGTGTGTGTGGCTGTCCTTGCCTGTCCTGGCCACACCCTGCAGGGAATGAGTTATAAAAGGAGCAGATCTGCCCACACATACACAACAAACACAGTCTCTCTCTCCCTCAGTGTTGCTCTTTTTGTGTAACACCACCCCCAGGGTGACAACGCCACCATGAACACCCTAACCTTAAATCTGTCCTCCACCCAAACCCTTAGTTTAATCCTAACCTCTGATCCTAACCGTTTGCCCATTCACAGTCTTATTTTAAACCAAAATCACAAGTTCAGTGTTCAATTGATTCAACTCCAAACTTTAAATCTAACCTTGATCTAAATCCTTTAAGAAATCCTAAATTCCTCCACTTCTAATCCCAATATCACACCTTCTGCACTATCGCTTCTCTTCAAGTACAGAATCTTGTCATGACCTTTTGGTTTTGTTCATCTTTACAAGGTTACTGTTCGTCAAGAAGAAAGCCAGTCATTAAAAACCTTAAAATTATAAATGAGGAAAGGCTTAGATATAAATCAACATCAGGATCATTTATATCTAAGCTTTTTCTCATTTATAATGCAAGTCTCCATGTTGTTATTGTCAATAATAGCTAAATAAAGAAACACTAGAAATTAGAAACTAGAAAAATAGCATTGGTGAAATAAATAATCTCTTATGATTACTGTGAACAAAACTGTTGGGATGTTTTTTTTGTTTGTTTAGGTTTTTTTTGTTGCAAAAATATGACTATGGTTTCTGGAAAAAAGGTTCAAATCATGCAGAAGTTCTAATACCTGAGCATTTGAATAGAATTTTAAAATTTATTAGACTTATTAGAGGGAACTTGGTGGCACACTGTGTAGCACACAGCAGCAAGAAGGTCACTGGTTTGAGCCCCGGCTGAGTCAGTTGGCATTTCTGTGTGGAGTTTGCATGTTTTTCCCGTGTTCATGTGGGTTCGCTTGCCCACAAGTCCAAAGACATGCGTTAAGTGAATTGGGTAAGCTAAATTGTCCGTAGTGCATGTCCTGGTCCTTCAGGTTGGGGGCTGATTATTGGGCTGACGACCCACATCATAAGATGTTTGGAAACACCAGTATTGTTCGGGTAAATATCAACTTCAAGAGTTCACACTTAACTGATGATTGATTATAAAGCATGTTTGGCATGCTGTCCATTTGAAGGCGAGAGGGGAGTTTGAGCTCAGGTAGATCTCGAGAACTCCCCTGCTCGTTTATGGCTAATGGCAATAAAGAATGGCTGATTAAGAGCTCATCAATGGTGCCAATTTGGTTTGGTCAATTCACCTATGTTGCAACCCAGGGGAAACCCACGCGAGCATTGGGAGAACGTGTAAACTCCACACAGAAATGTCTACTGGCCAAGTAAGGATTTGAACCAATGACATTCTTGCTGTGATGCTAACCACTGGTCTGCCATGCCGCCCTGCCGGGGTAAAGGAGGGAGGAGTAGGGGTTGAAAGGGTGATTCTTCAAGATGTAATAAACTTTGGTTATTTATAGTGAGTTAAGGATCATCCGATGGTGCATCCTGCGTTGCAAATGCAGGACCAGCTGTGGTCAATCATAAGCATGTGACCCTCTCGAAATTAGTTTAATAAAATAATAATAGGTTTAATAAAAAATAAACTTCACTTCAATTATAAATGGCCCTGGGAGTAAGTAGATAAGTAAGTAAGTATTAGATTTATTACCCATAAATCAATGGGTTTTGTACAGCCATATTGTAAATGAATGCAATAATTATAACAAAATTATAACTGTTTAACATCATAATCCTTTATTTTATTGTCTGTTTTGCTTGCTGTAAGCTAAAAAACAACAATGAGGTCAATGCAAAAGCTATATAAACAAATGCTAAACGTTTGGTGATATAAGCTAGACAGACATCATGAGATGATTTTCTTTATATGATCCTTAGCCTTCTTCCTTTAATGAACATGCAGAACAGCACCAACATTAGCTCCAGGCTAAATTCACTCTAATAATTGAATGCTGATTTATGTACAGACTGACTCGGCTGTAGTGTTTATAATAACTCAAGGGTTTACAGCACCACAGCGAATACATCATAGACATGTTAAACACAGCTACACTCATGTTATCATTTTCAGATGAGGTTTTACCTCTGCTAAAGATTTGTCTTCAGATTCCAAGTTCTATCAGTTATTATTAAGAGGATAGCCATTTTAAAAGACTAATTGTACTAATTTAATCATATTTACTTATCCACAGGTTGTTCCAATCCTTTAAGTGTTTTATGTTGAAACCAAAAGAAGATATTTTGAAAAATGTTGGAAAACAACAGCCATTGATATTTACAATTGTAAAACAAATACAGTAGAAATCAATGGCTACCAGTTGCCATCATTTTTCAATATCTTCTCTTGTGCTCAACAAACGAAAGAAACTCAAATTAGTTTGGAACATGGAGGATGAGTAAATGACTATCCCTTTAAATTTACTGTTAGTTTAACACATACAAGGGAACTGAATGCCAATGATTAATTCCACACCATATAAGAATGCTAATCAAATGATTTTTCAACACTTTCTCATCTTACTGAATCATGCTATTTTCCAGTTCAATTCTGTCGAGTCAGCATAATAACATAGGGAAATGAAGGTAAACGAAAGGACAACAGCATAAAATGGGCCTAAACTAAACTGATAGCATCTCATCATCACATTATTCTCACTCTTCAGCAGCACACAGGAAAGATCCAATTTAACACCAAAATGTTCGTTCCACTATAAACATCACTGTTGCCGTTGCAGAGCTACACCAACTCGAGATAATAGTGCTAGCTAAAGATAGCCTTTTATTAGCAATTACAAGGATGCTAACGGAACAGACAGCTATAAAAGCAATGGCACTTTTCCTTCAGCTGTTGTAATCTCCTCACCACACAACATCTGCTGATATACTCACGACTCCAGACTTCATCACTGCCCAACTCATGAAATCCTCATATTCCACAAATCTGTTCAAATAATCACATTTTAAAACAATATCCACGTTTGGCTCAATCAGAGGTATTACTGCTGATCTAGCGAAGCGGCGCAAGTCAGTTCGGCCAGAGAACGCTCGAAATTAATGAAAGCACTTTTTCAGTCTAATGGCGTTATTGAACAGTAAAAAGATGCAGCGTCTCTTTCCTGTAATTATACAGCAGCACTGATGGTCGTCTGGCCTCAGATCAGTAATGGAAGTAAGATTTAGTGCTGCCCCTTAATCAGTCTGATTAATGAAGCATATCAGACTATTGATATAGAACTTACTTGTTTTTTTGCATTTCAAAATATGTCATAGGAGAGATCTGAAAAATGTTATGTAGAGCATCTGGAATGTGTGTGTGTGCGCGTGTGTGTGTATATACAGTATATGAAGGGGTTGTTTTTAAAACTGCATTTTTGCAGGTATATTGCAGGTAAATGCTGTATATTAGTTGCACACTTTTGTTTGTGTGTGTGTGTGTGTGTGTGTGTGCGTGTGTGTGTGTGTGTGTGTGTGTGTGTGTGTTTGTGTGTGTGCGTAAGATTATAAAGTTGTAAGGGAACTATGTATGTACTCATCAACTCACCCAAAGCTCAATTTTAGCTGCAGGTAAGATGAAAATCCTGCATAAAAGACCAGCATTACTGGTCCTCATTGAATGCTGGTGTGCTGGTTTGTACCCTATAGTGAGTGCTAAACTAGGACTAAAGAGTATTAACTTATTTCCACTTGCAAACTAGCTAATTAATTACAGTTAATTACTTCACGGCTGCATGGTGGCGCAGTGGGTAGCACATTCTCCTCACAGCAAGAAGGTTGCTGGTTTGGGCCTCGGCTGGGTCAGTTGGCATTTCGTTGTGGAGTTTGCATGTTCTCCCTGTGTTCGCGTGGGTTTCCTCCGGGTGCTCCGGTTTCCACCACAAGTCCAAAGACATGTGGTATAGGTGAATTGTGTAAATATATGTATATATGTATATATGAAATAAAACAAATAAGACTTTCTCAAGGAGGAAAAAATATTATAGGAAATACTGTGAAAAACTCATTGCTCTGTTAATCCTTGTTTGGGAAAAAAAGAAATTGTGAAATAAATTCAGAGGAGAGTTAATCATTTTTACCTTAACTGTATATATACACATACACGACAAATTTGGTCTATTTTCAAGTAGCAAGCATATATGTGATTTAATTTAATCAAATCTTCACCAGCACCAACCCACTAGTTAGTCATTTTGTGTCAGTTAGTCTTTTTGAATAATCATATTCATATCACATTCAACACTACATAATCCATGTTAAAGCTGAACTGATGCACTTGCTCACCGACGTGCAGCTGACACCTGGCTTATTCTGCACGACAGAATATGATTGATTATATTCACTGACATTAGCCGTGGGCGGCTGAAGATCGGATGAACATCTCCTGCAACACTAACGACTGAAGGTCAATGATACAATTAAAAGTGACGTGAACATCAGCCAGTACAAACAGCAGTTAGCACCTCTACTGATGCTCATCTAGAAGAAGACGACTTGCGTTGCCTTGTTCACTTTGCAAGCTCAGTCAGGATCGGCTTCATTCATGGCTGTTCAGTTTTTATGGTTCAGCTTTTATGGTTGCTGTGGTTTCAGGTTCTTATCGGTTTATGGCAACTGTGGGTTTCCATGATGCATTAAATACATTTAAAATGATTTCAAAGCAGTCACACATGTTTGCTTTTCCATCAATAACAACTTTCTATTGACTTTTTAATACTGAAGTACATACATTATCTACAAAAACTTAACATGAACAATCTGCATTTGTACATTTTCACATTTATTACATTTTCATAGAGGCAGCATCTGAAATTATATTCCTGAGCAATTTATACAATGTAGTTAACATAAAGCAATTGGCTTTAAATGTGTTAAGAATTGATACTTATGTTGTTTATTGTAAACGGTAGGGATGTCCAGATCTGATCACATGATTGGAAATCAGGCCTAAACACGTGGTTACAGACTCGGTTGGAATCTGACGTTACCTTCCGATCAGGAATATATATATGTAAATCTATACATATATTCTCATTATTTTTTTACACATCTATAGTTATGCGGTGGCACAGAGTCGGACCTCTTTCTTGACTTCACACAGAAACAGCGATGTGTGTGGCATGACTTCACTTTTGTTGCAGAGAGCTATTGGTTAAATGCCGGCAAAGTAGAACACTGATGCAGCTTGAAGCAGAAAGCGCGAGTATGTCTGCGCTCTGGATGTATTATAAAGTTGATGATGACAACATTGCCATATCAAACTGTGAAATATGTAAAATTGTATTTTAGGTTGAGGTGCTATTTGTTTTTATATTAGATTTTTTTTATATTTACTAAAGTCCAAAAGTGAAGAATTGATGTTATTTATTACTTGATTGTATATCTGAGGGACATACTAGAGACATCCCTAGTAAACAGCACACATTTATTTTTCATCCCTGTTTCTAGTTTCAAGTAAAATGTTAATATTTGCTTTATTCTATATTGGTTTGTTAACATTTTTTTTCCCAAGATTCAAATAAAATAATGTCATTTAAAACAAAAAATGTCATTTGTTTTTTTAGAGAACGATAATTAGTCAGAATAAAAAATGCTTTAATTTGGTGAAATTGAAAATCAGAGCTATACTCCACCAAATATAGATTTGAACTCTTCTAAAGTTTGAAACATTGATATTTTGTTGTTTAAAAATTAATATAAACAAACTTTTTGTTATTTTATGGCATAGATATTTACATTAGATGTTGCCTACCCTGTTGTTGTCTATTAAAAGGAATGCGTCAATAGAGCCGCCATTTTGGTACAGGGTAGCGCTCCTATGAAATGAATGCAGGACCAAGGTGCAGTGGAGGACTGTGGTAATCCAGAGCCAGAGATATACACATATATACATTTATCTATGATCGGGAGTTTTCCCGGTGGTCATTATGCAAATAGTTTTTTAAATTACGAAAATTATATTATTACATCACTTTTCTACATTGATGGATAAGTGATTGCACGTGCATTCCTGACAAAAAGCATGTGTTTGTGTGTATGGAAATGTACTGTCCTCCCTCCCTGTTAAATTTGATTTAATCCTTGTACAGAAACACACCCCTCTGCTGCTTTCACTTCTCATTCTAACGCAGGGAGGGATTCAATTGTAAATAAATCTTTGTTCACTTAGCCGACAATAATACAAGTTTCTGGCAGCGCAGCATCCTGTTGTCATATTTTATTTACATTATTTGCTTATTTTATTCAACAAAACTAGCATGAGCCTGGTATTGAGTGCGAGTTGGTGCTTTGCCTTATGGTGAATGCAGTTACTTTAAGTGACTGTATTATCATCACTAACGTTACTTGTTTAGCACAAAAGTTTATAACATGCAAAAACGTAAAACACGAAATCTTACCTATGAAATGTTATGCCTTGCTTTGTTTTCACGTTACTACGCCCATACACAGCGCTAAAAGTCCAGCATCTTTACGTTGTCACCCTGTCTTGACTAGTGTGGCTGAAGGACATTTGTGCTGGGAGCACTGTACAAATGTGGCAGCGCTATTGACGCACGCTCGGGGTCCGTATGCGATATCTAGTATATACATCTATGATTTTATGCAACCAAAAAATGCTATAAATTAGGGCTGCACAATATATCGTTTAAGCATCGATATCGCAATATGTTCATCGCAAAAGTCAAATCGCCAAGATAACATTATAGTTGAGCAGGAGCTACAGAACTGCATTTAATCACTGTATTTATATGGATTTTATCTGATTTATGCAATGTTTGTCTTGTTTCTAGTCCAAATATCTACATGTCAAAGTGCGAACGTGTATTTCACTTACACCACTGGCAGATAATTTAGCTTGTTTTAAGGAAAAACTCTTAATTTCTCTAGAAAAACTTTGAAAAAAAACCCCGGTAAAAACGAAAAACAATATTTTTTTCTTAATTTTTATTTATTTTTTTAAAATTTGGACTAAAAACAAGACAAAAAGTAAGAGAAGCATTTTTTGCATTGTGATTACTCAATTTCTGTACCAGAATACTCTGTTAGACTCCCCAGAGAAACCATCAAATAGTGCTGTTTAGTATTTCAAACTATCCTGTAAAACTGTACTCATATCGCAATATTTAATGCAGAAAAATAAAATATCACAATATCAGATTTTTCCACAATCGTGCAGTCCTACTATAATTGACAACGTATGCCTTTAAAATTTGGACTAAATGTCATCAATACTTCACAGAATAAAACATAAACATAAATTTAGATATTGTAAATCCAGAGAAAATGTGAACCATCAAATCGACTCTTAATTTTCTCCACAGATGTATATGGACCAGCACTGAAATTCATTGTTGTACTGTACATAAGATCAACATCAACTGTCCACTCTATTCAAATTAAACATTCTTGAACCGCTACATTATTTCTCTCTCCTTCATGGTCTATGTTTCTGTGATCTAGCGTGTGTGTGTTTGAGTGCATGCGTGTGTGTTTGAACTCCTGAGGGGCCAGGTTGTCTGCACAGATAACCGAGTCTACCCGTCAACCTGTTTCATTATTTAAGACATGTTCTCCCTCGTTTCTCGCTCTCCTTCAAAAATATTGAAAAATACGAAATGGGGAGAGTAAGGTGTGAATGAATGAAAGAGTAAAAAAGAGATGGGTAATACAACATAAAGAGAGAGAGAGAGAGAGAGAGAGAGAGAGAGAGAGAGAGAGAGAGAGAGAGAGAGAGAGTCCCTAGGATATCTATCTGCTAGTGGTCAGTCAGTTCAAGAGAGGAAGAGAAACAAACTGCCCTACGGCTTCCCAGCATGCATCACCAATCCTAAAGTAGTCAGTTTCAGCTAATACAAATTATTTATGTATACTATTTTTAAAAACACAAACAGTATTTATTTACTTAAAAACACACACACAGTATAGCAGCTGAGTTCAGATCTTGCTGGAGACTTTAAATTGAAAAGTATATTTGCGTCACCCGCTGGAGTGCCAGGACTCAATGAGAACTTCCAGGTCACAGCTCTGACATAAATGATTTGCTAACATGGTGTCCTAATGTGACAAGGCACAATGTGACACGTTTCCAGCAAAAGGCAAAAACTGTGTGTCCAGGGTGAATGGCAATCAGCATCACACCACAGAGAAAACAACTTCAATTGTTCTAAAGCTGCAAAAAAAAAAAACAATCGTCTCTGAAATCATAAACTTTGTGCTTGCTGCTTCATTGTTTTTTGTTTGGTTTCAGTTTCTATGTTAACATCAACTTCTCATAGGTTGATTTAAAGAGTGTTATGTTTTAGTATTGTAATTCTGCAATGCAAATAAATCAGATGCTGAAATTACACTAACATATATGAATTCTACAGAATAATATATATTTTTAATCTCTCTTGAACGGTCTTGAAAAGTTATATATTATCCCTTTATAAGTTGAAGAACTATATATGGTAACTCCATTGGCCTTGACTACAATATAAAAATTGTTAAGTCAAAAGTTTTCTTGTAATAACCCCCAATAACACAGCAGGTTTTTTTTTCAATGGGTATTTCAGTAACTATGTTTCCATCCACCTATTTTTACGCGCATTTTGCATATGCGCATAAAAAAACGGTTGATGGAAATGCCATGATGCGCATACATTTTGAAAATGCGCATAAAAAACTTATGCGCATAACTCAGCAGGATAAACTTTTTATTCGATAAGAAAAGATGCACAAACTACGATGGAAACACTTTTACCGCACAAATTCCAGTATGCGCATTAAAAAAGGTCATGTGATTTTGTTATAAGAGATCATGTGATGATCAAAATGTGCGTAAATGAACAAACCAGCAGGCTGAGCACACTGTAAACCATCTGAACTGTTGTTTTGGTCATTCTAAAACGTCTTCCCGTTTAAGTATTAGTGTTATTATATCATTAATGACCTCCAGAATCATTAGCGTCTGTGCTCCGCGTCTGACAACTTCAAACACCACCGCGCGTTCACTGCGTGTCAGGATTGCCTTCTGAGGCGCAAGTCAGTTATTAGATGAAGAAAAGGTTGACGCAGCTTCTCCTACTGCACCAAATTCAGTTTTTACTGTTGATATTTGGCGCCAGTTAATCAGGAAGTGACGATTTTGTTTGCTTCGACTCGTTGGAAAGAAACGCTGCTTTAGTCGCACATCTTTAATGCGATAATCCAGTTTTGCACATTAAGTTCATTCGCATTTTTGTATGGAAACATAGCTAATGTGTGACAATGAATGACATACTGTACAGAAGGTTAAACCACTGAAATGTAATTTCATGTTCGCCTTTAATTGATCATAAATAGCAATAATATTGTAAAATATTATTACAATTTAAAATAAAAATTTAAGTGAAGTTTCATAAACTAATTTCGAGAGGAGCACGTGATATGATTGAGCACGTCTGCCCACTCATCTGTAATCAGTAATAATCCAATCAGAGTGATCCTAGTTTACAATAAATGAATCATTTTCTCCCTACTGTTTTATCTTCGTTTGGAAGAATCCCCCCTTCCACCCCATCTCCTTCTTTTCCTCCCTTTTCTGAAGGGGGAGCTCTCGAGACCTACCTGATCTCGGATCTCCTGATATGCTTATCGACTGGGCGGGAGCCCTGGGCTCAAATATCTCCGAGCTCAGGGTTCTCTCCCGGGACAGCATGCCAAACCTGCTTTATACACCAAGCATATCTAAGTGGGAACTCTTGAACTATATTTTATATTAAAATCAAACCAATGCCTGTGATTTAAACCTGAATGTTCACCAGCCTCTACTCTAGTCTTCAGCGTCACATGATCCATGAGAAATCAATGTATTGTGATAAAATAGCATTTCTTATAACAATTTATCATTGATCCTGCCTAATATTTTTGTAGAAACTGATACACAAGATGTTTGTCTTCAGAAATCTCAAAATAGCAATATTGATCTGAATCATTTAAATCATTCGAAATGCCTTCACTGTCACTTTGGATCAACTGAACACATTGTCACGATCACCAGCGATCATAACACCCAGATCGCTGGATCTCATACACAAACACACATGGACTACAATTCCGCCATTAATGGACTACATATTCAGTCATGCCACACACATACTCACACCTGCTACAAGTCTCTACTGATTACACTCGCACCACCTGAGGATCATCAAGGACTGATTACAAAAACCATTTAAACAGCACACACTCTCACTTCCATTGCCGAGTCTTGTTATCTGTAAAGTGACATTACAACGCGTTTCCCTTAGTCTTGTTCCTCCGTGTTTTTGATCTTTACCTGGTTTCCCTTTCTCCTTGTCTGCCGCCTGTCTACCGACCTCTCGCCTGTGTTTGACTACGATTCTGGACTGCCTTTATACATCTGTTTGCACCTGTGTTGACCATTGCTTCCCTGACTTTGAATAAACCTGCACGTGGATCCTAAACCTCAGTTGTCTCTGTCACTCCCCGTGTTACACACATTTACTGAATCAAAAGTATTCATTTCTTTAAAAACTTTAAAAAGAAAAAGTACTGACCATAACTAAAAAAGGTATTGTACAAGTCGGTATAAATTCAATGTCTAGCCAGTGTCTAAGCACAACATCATTTTAACGTTTAATAATAATGTCAAATGACGCTGATATTTGGTTGATTTTAGGTTGTGTTGGAAAATGAACAAAATCCAACGTTGAGCCAACATCTTAAACCAACGTCATATTGACATAAAATACTGACATTTATTCATCAGGTATGGCAACCAAAATCCAACGTCTGATAAACGTCATGGTAACGTCCACACAACATCAAGCTGTAACATCATTAGACGTTGATATTTGGTTGATTTTAGGTTGGATGTTGACGTCGGTCTAACAATAGGTTCTGATGTCAACCGGATTTTCATTTCCAAACAAAATGCAACATCCCACAACGTTGGGATACAACATCAATAAGGCATCATGTTGACGTCCTGTGGCTGCTGGGTTGGAACTGTTAAGTTGCTTGTTAACAGTTATTTACTCAAAAAAATGTAACAGGTTTACTCACTTAAAGTAAAGTCAACTAATAATTTTATACAGTGTAATGGCCTGTCCTAACATATGTCAAAGGAATGCATAATTATTAAAATGTTCCCTATGGTGTTTTTTTTTGGTCCAGGGTCACATTTATTAATGCTGTTATTATTTATTTATTTATTTATTTATTTATTTATTTTTAATTTATTATTATTATTATTATTATTATTATTATTATTATTATTATTATGCTTCTGGTTGCCATGCAACGGTCCACACAAACCACTTTAGTTTTCCATAGGGTCTAACAAACAAAACAAATTGCACATTAGCACATTTATTCCATAACCTGCTCTTGATGTTCATGGTAGCGTTCAAACACGCCCATGCACCCTGTTGAGTGCATCCTCGAGTGCATCCTCTCTGCTTTCATAATTACCTTGTGTTCTATCAGAGAATGTTTGGCATTTATCGCATTTCTGTGCCCAGCATGATATCCTCTCTCGTCCTCTCTTCGCTCTCACTCTAATATAAGAAACCCGGCTGCACCTGTCGAGGCTCTTGTATAACTGTAGGAGTATGACACAACATCACTAGCCCAAAACAACTGAAGGCGTACACAGCTCTGATCTGATGTGCAGCACACTTACTATGTCACGGCAGAATGAGAACAGATCCAACCCCTGCTTTACACATTACTGAATCTGGAGATGGTGCGTCTAAGACAAAAACCAGGGGAGCACGTGTGTGTGTGTTGCCAGGGGCCTGAGGAGACGTCTATAAATACGTTTGTGAACCAGGCCAGAACGGAAATAGGGAAATGAAGCAGGACAACCTCCACTGAGCCAGGACTAGAAAAGAAAGAGTAAGACAAAGAAAAAGAGAAAGATACAGACTGCTTTATATAATACATGACATCTACTCATGGAAGAGAAACGGTCAACAAAATGAGATGTCTTTTGTATTGCGTTTGTTGATGTTTGTATTTCATTGAAGGAATAACCAAATGAACATATTGCAAAGGAAAATCTACTTTAACGACTATTTCTTTTTAACCTCCATAGAACAAAGTGCATGTTTTTCAAGTAATCACGACTAAAATCTGCTCACTTTTTTTGTCGCCTCACAGCAAGAAGGTCAAGAAGCAAGAAGCCGAGTCCCAGCTGGGCCAGTTGGCATGTCTGAGTGGAGTTTGCATGTTCTGCCAGTGTTGGCATGGGTTTCCTCCGGGTGCTCCGGTTTCCCCCACAAGTCCAAATACATGTGGTATATGTGAATTGGGTAAGCTAAATTGTCCATAGTATATGAATTAGAGTGTATGGGTGTTTCCCAGTGATGGGTTACAGCTGGGAGGGTATCCGCTGTGTAAAACATATCCTGGAATAGATGGCGGTTCATTCTGCTGTGTTGACCTCTGACTTAGCTGAAGCAATGAATGAATGAATGAATGAACGAACTTTCCTGACAGCGAGGGACCGATTTTTGCTAAGCTGATACTTTTCTACAGTTACTAGCCACTCAGCATTTTGACTGGCCAAACTTTAGATTTTGGGAAATTAGTTCATTTAATTCAAGATGACTTTAACAATGTTAAATTATTTTTTTTACTGACACTAATAAGAATAAAGCCACAATTCAAATTAAAGGGATCAATTAAAGGGAAGTTCACCCAAAAATGAAAATGACCTCAATTTATTTTCCCTCATGTGGTTTCTTTTTTTCTGTTAAACACAAAATAAGGTGTTTAAAAAATGCTTTTTGATGGCATCAATCAACTTCAATAGTAAGGAAAAGCACAATGGAAATGAATGTGTGCCAGCTACCAACATTTTTCAAAATATCTTATATTGTGTTCAACTGAAGAAACAACCTCATGATAAGTTTTCAACAAGTGAAGGAAGAGTGAATAATGGCAAAATTAACCTCCCTTCAATACTGAACTCTCCCTTCAATACTGCATAGTCTTTTGTTAATTATATGAATTAAATGTAGGTTAATCCTTATTACTGCTACAAAAGATGCATTGATTATCTGCCTTTTGGTGAAGTTTGATGTGAATACTGACATATATTGACATTCTTTTGTGTATGCTTTTTTATAGTTTAATTTGATCATTTATCAAATTTATCAAAAAAAATGTAATAATTTTAAGTGTTACAATAGATGTGCTTTGCTAATGGTAATGATTATTAATTAATTCATATTCTTTTCGGCTTAGTCGCTTTATTAATCAGGGGTCGCCACAACGCAATGAACCACCAACTTATCCAGCATATGTTTTATACAGCGGATGCCTTTCCAGTTGCAATCTATCACTGGGAAACACCCATGCACGCTCACATTCACACTCATTCACTACGGACAATTTAGCTTACCCACTTCACCTATAGCGCATGTGTTTGTACTGTGGGGGAAACCAGAGCACCTGGAGGAAACCCACACCCACACGGGGAGAACATGCAAACTCCATACAGAAATGTCAACTGACCCAGCTAGGGCTCGAACCAGTGACCTTCTTGCTGTGAGGCAACAGCGCTACCCACAGAGCCACCCATGTTAATGATTAATGCAATGATTTAGTAAATTATAGTAATCTAATAAGACATGTGACACACACACACACACTGTATGAAAACATATTTTTGGCTGTGTAAGCTGTTATTAGTATTGTATTATTGCCCTTGGCATATGAATATTACTTACTTTATATCATTTTGGTCCAAGGATGTTACCCAGCAATTTCAGTGTGACCAAATTAAAATTCATTTAGATGTCCCTGCTTGAAAACAATTGCATCCTGCTTAGAAAAAAGCCTGTATGCAGTGTTTACTAAAATTCATCAACAATTTCCTATGCTTAGTTCAGCCAGCAAAATCTCTCATTAGATAATTTCTAGATGCATTAATCCGGTCTATATACATTCTGTAGATCTTCTATTTACTGTATAAATTATGTCACTACATCTTTTTTATCCTAAACAAAATTAACCATAACCCACCAACCAAACTCAACAACTTGCCCTCATCTAAAGCTCTCATTCATTCATTCATTCATTTTCTTTTCGGCTTAGTCCCTTTTTTAATCTGGGGTCGCCACAGCGGAATGAACTGTCAACTTATCCAGCATATGCCCTTCCAGCCGCAACCCATCACTGGGAAACACCCATACATACTCATTCACACACATACACTAGTCAATTTAGCTTACCCAATTCACCTATACCACATGTCTTTGGAGGAAACTCCCACGTGAACACAGGGAGAACATGCAAACTCCACACAGAAATGCCAACTATCCTAGTCGAGGCCTGAACCAGCGACCTTCTTGCTGTGAGGCGATTGTGCTATCTACTGTGCCATCACATCGCCCCATCTAAAGTTCTCAAAAAACAAAAAAAAAAAATGGTGAGAAAATGACAGAGCTTTCAATTTTGGGTTTATTTACAAAAAGCAACATGAGTGCAGTCCATTAAATCCCCAGAGCTTTGAAAGAACAAGCAGTGAGCAATAACATTTTCATCGGAGTAAATTGATAAACACAAACTGCACTAAAATTCTGGCAAAAAAAGCTAAAAAGAAAAATGGCAGCAGAAACAAAACTGGCATTTTAGTGGAGCCAAAAAGCTCTCCATGATTACAAAACAGAATGAGGCACTATGTGCTCCTCAAACGCACTGACAACTAACCCTCTCTCTCTCACTCTCTCTCTCTCTCTCGTTCACACCATTACTGGACAGTCAGTACCTGGAGACACTAACAGGATGGCAGACAGACCACAGTGGCACCCTGACATCTTTCACCCCGAGACTCACTGATTGCCACTCTCTCTCTGTGTGTGTGTGTGTGTGTGTGTTGAGTGAAGGACAGGCTGATTGCGGTGTCTTCGTGTTAACCTTTCAGACAACAGAATAAGTGGTGTTAGAAGAACCGTTCCTGCTTTTGAAACAAGCCACCCACATCAATGAAAACTGACAGTATCATCACGTTTTTCACTGTGCTGCGGTTTGATTACTAAAGACACGACAGAATACAAAAAACAACTCAAAAATACGACAGGTATTGTTGGGCAGTGCCCCTCAGATGAAACGATAAGCCCTCCTATTTCAATATTCATTCAGCATTTTAAAGATCAACACAGATCGATGGAAAAATTATGATCCTGATTATTTTGATGAATGTTGTAATCACAAACAGGCCATATGTATCGTAAATATACATTTATATTCTGCAATTAAGGTTGCCAGTAAATCTAAAAACTTCAGAGACCACAGCAGAATGGGTAACAAAAAAAAAGTTAGTTGTTAAAATTCCTATGATTAAATAGTATCTTATGAAGCTACACTGTAAAAAAAAGTTGACAAAAAATTGTAAGGCAACTTTTTGAGTTGACTTGACAAATCGAGTCAAGTGTAGTTCTTGGGTTAAAAGTGGAGTTAACTCAAAAAAGCTCTGCAGAAAGTTGCCTTACAATTTTGAATTGAGTCAACTTTTTTTTCTTTTACAGTGTATGAAAATCCTTCAGTCAAGAGAAATGAGTGATTTTGTCCATGTTTTTAGTTTTTTAGCATGCTGTAAATTCAAGAGTCGCATGAATCCAATTTACTTTTACACGTGTATTTTAATTCTCAGTTCTTTTACATTCAGTTATTTCATAAAAAACAAGAGTTTTTGTAAACACACACCAAGCTCTGTTTTGAGGTTTCATGTATTCGACCATTTAGTTGCACTTACATGTTGTGTTCCGTCTCTGAGGCTGAGCGCATGCACAGAACAGTCCTCGTTCTCACGATTAAAATCATGAATAAATCAAATACTTCCCATAGTACAAAAGTCACAATTCAGGATTTTATTGATTTCAATCTGAAATTGGGGGTGTGGAGGAATAAATGTGGACAATTGGAAAATAAGCGGGACATTAAAAGGGACGTTTAATTTAATTAATTTTTTTTTAATTATAGGAGACCAAATTTGAAATTGAATTAAGTACACCATTTCTGATGGTTTGACCACTAAGAAAAAAAAATCTACTTTCCACCATTTAGCAGCATTTACTCATAAACACTCTATATAACGGTAACTGTAAATAGTGTCATCTTTTAACATAAAATTCAAATTTAACACATGAATGAACATACTGCACAAAAAGGAACTTGAAACAATTCTGTTGTGGTGCAGTGGGTAGCAAGATCGCCTCATAGCAAGAAGGTCACTAGTTTGAGCCACGGCTGGGTCATTTGGCATTTCTGTGTGGAGACTGCATGTTCTCCTAGTGTTTGTGTGGGTTTCCTCTGGGTGCTCCGGTTCCCCCAACAGTCCAAAAACATGTGGTATGGGTGAATTGGGTAAGCATGTGGTATAGGTAAGAATTGGGCAAAAATTGGGTGAATAGGGCAAATTGTCCGTATTGTATGTGTGTAAATGAGAGTGTCTGGGTGTGTCCCACTGATGGGTTGCAACTGGAAAGGAATCCACTGCATAAAACATATGCTGGATATGCATATGTCGCTGTGGCGACCCCAGATTAATAAAGGGACTAAGTCAAAAAGAAAATGAATGAATTAATGAATGTACTATTACAAATATCAACAGATGTGGCCACTGAGAATGCGAGACAAGAAAGACACGGGCAGTTATGTAACATAGTAAACATACTGAACTGATATTCTGTAGCAGGGCACACACAGAGAAGTGCAAAGGAAATTAAATAGACTAATCATGATTGTCTCGTCAATATTATCATGAGTTTTTTCATGATGGTTTATTCACTGATAACAAAATTTTCAAAATGCTGTGGACACACCTTTTAAATGTGACAAAAGCTCGACAACTGAGTTACTAGCTGCTGTGTCTTTAATGTGGCGTAAAGAGTATTATGCATTATTGAAACATCACGAAGGCCGCAGCAAAGAAATATCTCTTAAATCAAAACTACTTTATTATTTTATACAACACCTTTCAATTTAAAAGGGAAACATAAAGGTGATGTTAAGCAAAAAAAAAAGACCCCGAGCCTATAGGATGTTTGATGGAATATCTTAAACTGACCAGTAGCTATGTTTTTTCTTTCCCTTATATTTGTTTATTATAACGATGTAACTTGTGACCTTAGTTGGCTAACGATGGTTTTCGGAAAAGCACCCCTGTGTGGGTTGTTTGGTTTGGAGGGTTATTCGCTCACATTGGCCCGACAATGGAAAAGCATTTGTTCCTTGCGCCACCTGTTGGATATTGCGTAAAGCACAAAAATTATTATTATTTTTTTTAATGAACAGGTGGCCTTTGCTGCTGCAGCACAGCGTGTGACGGTGCGTGACAAATTGCAGCACTAACATTCGCATTCTGTGTGGCCACATCTGTAACACAAAAATCAAAACTGAAAAGTTCTTCGGTACTACTGACTTTTTTGGGGAAGTAATTGCGTACATTAAAATTACATTATCCAATATGTCTGTAGGATAATGTATAAGTATAAATCATAGAACGCTGCTATATGTGATTAATTAGGGCAGCTGCACATTGCAATATAAAAATGGTGTAAATATAATCCAACAGATATAAGAAAGAAAGTTCTCAGGTGATTTAACCTGGAAACCTGCTTTTTTTATTAAAGTGCAAATATCACTATAAAGTAATGCTACAAACTTGTATATTGTGTGGTATACATCATTGTTATTGTTACTGCATTGCTGGTGGATCTGATGAACATTTGTGACTCTTGTTTACAGTATAGGGATAATGCAGATTAGATTTGGTCTCGTTCAACTAAATCAAGCTTTGTAAGCCAGACATTTTTGTGTGTGTGTTCTGTTTAATGTACAGCTTGGTCTATTTTCTTGGTCTGTTATGTTTTGGTAAAAATAAAAAATGACACGCCATGAGAGAACGATAGTTTAAAAACAGAGACATAGAGAGAATGTGTCATTCAGAGAGATCTGACATCTTCTGTGTGTCACTGCCAGTTGTAACTGGGTCATATGTTTGAATTTTAGCCCAGTCTGTGCTTGAGAGTACACACACACACACACAGACACACACACACACACACACACATACACACACACACACGGGAGATGTGTAATGATGTTCTGTCAATAGAGGGTGATTCTTTCAGTCTAATCCTTTCAGAAAACTCCAGCAAAGCCAGATGAGCAGTGAATGGAAGAGAGAGAGATGAATAATGCAGTCACACAGCACAGCTTCTTGAGTCCTCTAGACATCAAATGAAGGGATCAACACTACCAGACACCTACACCACTGAACACATATATAGAAATGTTCATACACCTTGCCATTTCAGCGAGAACATGCAATGTGCTTTTGCTTTTAAAAGACTGTCATTTATTTCCCACTGTTTTCGAACAGGTTTCTCAAACATTCTTATGACTCTCGTAAATTCAGAGGACTATAGTGTGAAATTATTCCGCATTAAAAATTAAGTAACCAAATTCAGTGTTTTTTAAAGTCTGCATTAACTTGAAGCTGCAACGTTTTTTCATATCGTGATGCAGTTCAAAGAGAAACAGTGGGTGTGGATTGTTTTTTTTTTCTACTGGGAGCTGAATGAATGTAGTAAAGTAAGCATTTTAATCAAAGTTCGAGAAAAGGGTTTCGGGAGAGTTTTTACAATCTAACAGACACCTCCTCCTCAACATTTCTGTTTATTGTCATAGTGCTGTCAAAACTGACAGCTGGAGGGGTGTGGTTAAGTATGTTAACCAGGCCCAATACCACAGGCAGACATAATCTGATAATAAATCGAAAACAAACAGGAAGTGCATTTTCAGATTTCAATTTTAGATTGCAAGGGCAAACATTTTTTTTTCTTAATGACATGCACAGATTAACTGTTCATCACAAAACTAGCAATGTGAGCAAGCAAAATCAATACGATTAGGTTTGATTTCATGTTTGCTTAAAGTTAAAACACCCGCTTCGAATGTTATCAGTCGATTGAATGGGTGTTATCAGTGGTTATAAGCTGATAGACATAGGCCAATTGTGGTAGGCTCGGAAGGCTGTTCTCATTCATCCACATGGTTAATCAGCTATACTAATAGAGAAGACTCCAGATCCAAATCTGTTTTTACTGTGATGGTTGGGTTTTGGGTTGGGGTCAGGGAAGACGTTATTAAAATACAATTAATGAGAAATTTAATAAATAATAGAAATAATTCTCGTGATTAATCAGCTATACTAATAGAAGACTCCAAATCCAGATCTGTTTTTACATTACTATGATGGTTGGGTTTAAGGTTGGGGTAGGGATAGATGTTAATAAAATACAATTAACGGGAAATTTTATAAATAATAGAAATAATTCTTGTTAAATTCCGGCCGCAGCCGTATGTGATCTATAGCTGATTAACCATGTGCATAGATGATAACAGCCTTCTGAGCCTACCAGAAGGTGGAGAAGATCCCTACTGGCCCATATCTATCAGCTGATAATGCCCAATCAATCGAGTGACAACATTTGAATCAGCTGGTTAAATCATCAAATGCATTTTATAGAATAAATTGCATGAAAATGGCTCTTTGAGGTAGCAATTTCAAATTTTTAAAGAGTAAACTGCCCCTAAAATATTGAAACGGAAGATCTAATAATATATGTGTTAGGCAGAAAAGACCACAGCAGTGGAACAACTTAGCAGCCACTCACAAAGAATGCGTCTTTGCATCTGAAAATGCAAAACGCGAAGCTCAGAAGTGGTTGCGTACGATGGCCGAGAGAGTTAACATGCTGCAATTTAAGAAAACGCATGCAATTACAAAAACACCAGCAAATTAAGAAACCATCTTCATCAGTGTGACCGCACATGTGTTGCAAATTCTCACAACACAAACAACTGAAGAAACACGCTGCATACTATTAAAACAACGTTTCATCATTAGTTTATTTAGGCGAATAATTTACAAAAGACAACAGAATCATGTGATCAGGATACTGAAATAAACCAAAAAAAAAAAAAAAAAAAAACTCACCATTAAAAGACCACTACCAACTTCTCTGAGCAAAATTCACAGCATAATAATAAATCCATATCCCATCAGGGTACGTCATGTTTTTGGCTCCCTTCGAAACATTTCCATTGTGTTATGTGGATATATGCGAGTGTTGTGAAAAAAATGCAGCGTGTTTCTTCAGTTGTTTGTGTTGTGACAAAATGCAAAACGTTTCTTCGTTTGTTTGCGTTGTGACGAAATGCAGCGTGTTTCTTCAGTTGTTTGTGTTGTGACAAGATGCAAAACCTTTCTTCGTTTGTTTGCGTTGTGATGAAATGCAGCGTGTTTCTTCAGTTGTTTGTGTTGTGACAAAATGAAGAACGTTTCTTCTTTTGTTTGCGTTGTGACAAAATGCAGCACGTTTCTTCAGTTGTTTGTGTTGTGAGAATTTGCAACAGGTGTGGTGTCAAACTAATGAAGATCGTTTCTTAATTTTTGGTTGTTTTTGTAGTTGCATGCGTCTTCTTAAATTGCAGCGTGTTAAGCTCTCTCAGCCACCATAGTTCCGCCGTGTTGCATTGTCATGTCATCTCAGTAAACAAGCACACAATGCTTGCCCTGCCTTTGAGTTTTTCTGATTGGTCCGCTGCTGTGTAACTGACATTAATGAGCAGCACTGCATGTAAAAGCTGAAACTGTTTTATCTTGACATGTCGTCTAAAAATGCGCTACTCATGCAGCGTGAGATGCTGCAGAAGACAAGAGTGTATAATAGTCACGCTCGTCAGTCAACCACATTTACATAGAAAAACTATAGAAATATATGATTTTGTTTCATCTTACGCAAGTCTGAATCCTTTCTCTACTCACACACACACACACAAAATTGAACAGTTCTCCATTGCACTCCACTGCACCTGTCACGAGTTCATGTTGGTTACATTTAGCTTAACCTAAAGTGTTAATTAATTCATTAATTAACAAATACTGTATGCACTAACAAGTAATTAAGGTAGCCATTATTCACACATGAGTTGAGTTACTGATGCAGTTAAAGATTCATTATTAGTTCATTATTAGCACATGCTTTAACTCAACATTAGTTCATAATGAAATAACATTTAATTTACATTTTAGTGCATCATTATTCATGTTCTGCTATTGTAAAGTATCACCAAGATTCCTTCTGCAACAGTAAAACACCACAGACAGGCAGACAGATCTGACTTTGCTCAAAATGCAATACATCAGATGAAAAGAGTTTGATTAATTTAAACGGTGTGCAGGATCAATTTCTCCTTCAGCAGAGCGCTGATAACTGGGATGAGTGTTATTATCTCTGCCTCCCAGGAACTGGACTGAGTCGATCCATGAAGTCGTTTGTGTTACACAGAAAAGGATCATCTCAGCACGCCTCCATCTGCCAGCTTTAAAACCATGCATCGTGAAGTAGAGATGCACAACACGAGCACATAAACCAGGTAAAGCTGGACCTTCAAGACGGCCAATGTCCTGTCAGCGGATTACAGACAAAACTGCCCTCATAACAGGACTCAGCAGGATTAGGAGATTATTAGATGTGACCTCACACACAGACTCACCATCCTTCCATTATTCATCTATTCATCTGTATGTGATATATTTTTTTTCCTAAGAGAACACTGATCTTCTTCACTAAAACTAAAGAAAAAAAAAGTTGAATAGAGGTTTCTACAAAATAATGAATGACTTATTTAAGTTAGGGATAATGTACATCCAGCCAGTTGTTCTCGCACAATAAAGCCAGACGTGAAGCAAAGGGCTGTTGTATAAGGCTGAAGGCCTTTCCTGTGAAAACAACCAGCTGGATGTACATTATCCCAATACACAGCTACTTGCCACAAACAGCTGTAATAATCTACTAGTTTTTAATTAAATGTAAAGATGTCTTTCAGAAAGAAAATTATTTTTGTCTCCTAGCTCAGACAAGTTGAAAAGAAAACATGCAGATAGTTTCTATGAACTGTCTAATGGCCATTTCCACTGAGTGGTACAGTATGTTACAGTTCGGTACAGTTTTACAGCCATTTCCATGTCAAAAGGTACCAAAAAGCAAACTGTACCTTACCACTCTTCCCGGTACCCTTTCGTCAATCTGTGCTTTTGAAAATACAATCGGTTGGGTTTAGGGAAGGAGGAGGGTGGGTCAGTCGATCGGTCAGTCATTCAGTCTGTCATTTAGTCAGTAGGTCATTCAGTCAGTCAAACAGTCAGTCAACAGCGGCCTCTGGTGGATTTACATGAGAACAGTGGGCGCGAATGGCACCCTCGAGAGAAATTTGAGATCTTAAAAAGCGTACACAGTGGCCTCTGGTGGATTCAGAAACAAAACCTGCAACATAGCTACTGGGGCATATTTGGCGCTCTCCAGAAATGCATATAAAGGTACTTTTTCAGAATGAGCCTGGATTGAATAAATACATTGAATTGACTACTAGCTAAACTGTATGCCAGCAGAGATTAATATAAATCACACAGGGGAAGGAATAGGAGAAGGAGAAGTTTTATACATGCACAAGAAAAAGTATAAATTCACAATCAAAAGTGATCAGCCAATGAATCAACTGAAATAAGAAACTTACTATATGTATATACACAGAGTTGATTAACTCAATGACAGACAGGTAAAACTGATGAACTCAATTGATAGAGGGAAACTGAAAAAAGGAAAACTAAACAACAGAACAAACTCATTAAAGTTGTCTTGGCAAATACCAGGTTTAGCTAAATTATTCTCATAAAAGTGAGATATCATTATGAGATTTTTTTTTTACAGAAATTAGATAAAGTAG
Organism: Danio aesculapii; assembly: GCF_903798145.1. Classification (NCBI taxonomy): domain Eukaryota; kingdom Metazoa; phylum Chordata; class Actinopteri; order Cypriniformes; family Danionidae; genus Danio; species Danio aesculapii. The sequence continues at coordinate 30,251,883 of NC_079451.1, forward strand.
AAATTTTCCATATTTTATGCAGCAAAAAATGCCTGAACTAAAAAAGAAAACCACCCACACAAGGGCTTAAATTTACTGTACACTCAAAATATTTTTATGCACTTTGTTAGTGTTCTTGTTAGTTTGACATTTCCAAAAAGCTTGTTTATGAAATCCAACCAAAAAGCTGTAATATCACATAAGAATAAGAACCTAAATAAATAACAAATATTTTTGCCTTTGCTCGTTCCCTCTCCTCCAACCTTTCTTCTTCTATAATGAGGATGGATCGCTGCTTGTACTGGTTTCAACATCATGAATCTAAAGCTGAGCTCATTACCGAACCGGGACGTTTAATAACCTCCTTTTCAGAAAGCTAATAAGCATTAATGCTCCTCGGTTCGCTCCAGGCCAGAGTGTGAACTGACATTCAGCAAATCACTAGTGTCGGCCAAAGGAATCGCCCTCACTTTCAGACCAACTCGGGGAAACTCGCTGTAAAAACGTGCGCCTGGATTTACTGGGAAAGAAACAGGACCTGCAGGCCACCATAGATTAGTGTGGGGAAGTTTTAATCTTGCAAAAAAGTCACAGGAGAAAGATCATCAGCTTAAAAGTTCCACTGTAGAGGGCGAAAGGCCAACTGGAAAGAAGGATGAGAGCTCAGACTTTGTGTGCTTAAGTGTGTGTGTGTGTGTGCGTGTGCGTTATAAGTCTAGTAAAGGTGTGTAAAATTGATCTAATCCAGGGGGATCGGTCTCCACCGGCAGCAGGATTTTCCTGCTCCACTAATCTTTAAAGAGAGCACTGCCAATGTTTCCAGCCTCACCATCTCATTTGTACAACGCCTCCCTCTCAGTTTCCCTTTCCTCATTTGTGACCCGTAGAACAGCAGCCACTCCATCACATCTGCTGCTTAGTGCTGACTTTCTGAAAGTTCACCAAGTTCTCTCTTTCTTTCCCATTTAGGCTCTCTTTTGTTCCTTCATGCATCTATGGACAAACACGCTAAATATCTGCTCCTGACTGAACCTTGGTGGATTTAATGGGGTCATATAACACACCTTTGTGGCATTTTAATTACTATTTTTTTTTCTCTGAAGTCAGCTTATATGGGCTACTAATGACTTTATGACTATTTTCAACCTGTTCTCATCTTTTTTTCATTATGTTTTTAGATGTTTTCATTAAAATATTCAAAACCACTAAAACACTATTATATATTTTGCTGACTTATGTCCTTACATTATCCTGAGAAATAATCAATTTTATTTAGTGAAACTAACCGTGTCCTGTGTCACCATGCTAATGGCATCATACTGTACGGCCTAAATTTTTGGTTTGATTTTATAGGAACAGGCAAACACCAAAGACGTTTTGTGCATTTTATTCGCCTGTACAGAGCAGCATTATAGAAGAACCCTACACTGAAAAAAAGTGTTGCATGCAAAACTGTTGCAAACAATTTATTTGTGTTGAATTTAAACAAACAAATTAAATTGAGCAATGTTCAACTTAATTTGTTTGTTTAAATTCAGCCCAAATAATCTGTTTACAATCACTTAACGTAAAAAAATTGAGTAAATCCAAGGAATCATCTTTGAATATTTTTTTTCAGTGTAGAATGTATTTAATATGATAGACCAGCTTTCCATATAATAACGACTGCAAGAACCTGAAGCAGTCGACTGTGGCATAACAAAAGCTCTGCTTCTTTCATGTCATGCCACACTCATCTCACATCAGGGTATATGCTAGTGTTTCGTCCCATACTGATAAACTGAACAGTCAATGTGACTTTTTTCAATATAACTATATGACTTTTTTTAAATATGATCTACTGTATGTACATGATTTTAGCAGGAGTGCCATAAGACATAATGAAGACAACAACTTCCATGATTCCACACTCAGTAACGTCATAAAATAACTTTGTGGTAAAATCAAGCCCTCTAGCTAAAAACAATTACATACTGTGACTTTAACATCTTAGCATGTGAAAATAATCCAGTAATTACCCTTTTTTTTTTTTACTTAAAACTAGCACACGAAGCACCAAGTGAGAGTCAATAATCTCCACTGGCAAGTGTTTGAAAGAAGTGAAAGTTGCCAGTTGGCCAGTAACTTTAAATAATTCTAACAATTTCTGTGAATGTGATATACAGTGGTGTAAAGTAACAAATTACAAATACTCAAACTATTGTAATTGAGTGGTTTTTTCTCAGGAATTGTAATTTACTAAGTAAAACTTATTAACTTTTAAAAATGTGTACTTTTAATTTGCCTTGAGTACATTTTGAGTGCTGTATTGGTACTTTTATTCCACTATTTTTCTTTAACCTCCAGTCATTACTTTATTTTTTCTTGTTTATGGGGATTAGCTTAAGTAGAAAAAACAGTCCTGCTATTCCAGTCCAACCAAATAATAATAACTTTACAATTTCAATACATGTTCTTGGAAAGTGTCAAAGAAGATTTCCAAAATCGTCACACGCAGTCACCAAGAGACAGCATGTCACTGATGAGAAGATGATGGAAATCGTCAAATGGCCTTTAACAATCACTTAATGCACTACAGAATGTTACGTTTTCACACACATGCACAAACTGCATGTAAACGCATCAACCTTTCACAGTGTAATACTCACTACTAACTATTCTTGAGTACTTTTAAAAGGGCTACTTTTTACTTAACTTTCAGTAATATTTACAACAGATACTTTTACTCTACTTGAACTACATTTTTGGGCAAGTAATAGTACTTGTGATTACTCTTTCCACCACTGGTGATATAATATTCACACAAATGTGAAGGTGAAAAACAGACACATTTGATTAAATCACAATATATCTGTGCAGTACAAATTTATCTGTCTGGTTTTGTATAAAGTTTTGGCGCAAATTTTTGCAGCACTTCAAACTTTAAGAGCAAGTTAAAGGCTGTTTTCCATAACATTCATCCTTTAACCATTTCCTTTTTAATCCAGACACATTCATTCTGAGAGACTGGATGAAGAAATGATTTCTTTCCTCCGGTTCAGGCCCAGACTGAACTTGCAGCCTTTTTCCAAATTCTCTACAAGCGCAGTGTTATTAAAACACAGCAAAATGCACTAAATACACATAGCTGAATAGATTCGGTCTAAACTGGTAACTGAAATAATAATCAAATTACCAAAGTATTTCCTAAACAAACAAAAAATGATCCCGGATATGAATGATTGATGGACGTTTCTAGGACTGGTCATGTATAAACATAAAACATCGGAACGGGGCGCCCAGGTAAGAAAACTATGTAACTACTTATGTAAGCTGCAGTACAACTTCCAACTACAATGAAAACGTGTAAAACAACTAAAATAGTGCATTGGGGACAGTGTGGCTAGTTTCTGTAATATTTCAGGTGAAAAAGGAGCGACTTTTCATGGAAAACACACACACACACAGACAAGTGTTCTCTGGTTACAGTAAATAGTAATAGCTGTGTTTTGGAAGAAGTAATCTCCACCTGTTAGCTCTGCTCCTGCAAGGGAAGCTGTAATACAACAAACACTCCACCGCCTTCTCCTCTTCTCCTTTCTCATTTCTCCAATTCCTATTACCTTTAAACCAACCTCTGTGAGAATGAGCTCACACTAGTGTGACCCATAACAAACATGCACGCACACTGAGAACGAAACAAGAAGCAGAACAACCATAAACATTCACTTTCTTTATCTCCTACACATGTACACAAACAAGGCAAACTGACAAACAAATGAGAGAAAAAATATAAGACATGACAAGAAAAAAATAGGACAGGATTATGGCAGTACACGTGAAATGAAAACTACAATTTTTTTTTTGCTTCCAGAGTTGGGGAGTTTAAATGCCATTTATTTCATTTAAATGTTAATGTAAATAGTTATCTAATGTAAAATGCCATTTTCTGATGATAGACAAACAGACAGACACACAGACCGTTCGATGGATGGATGGATGGACGGACGGACGGACGGACGGACGGACGGACGGACGGACGGACGGACGGACGGATGGACGGACGGACGGACGGACGGACGGACGGACGGACGGACGGACGGACGGACGGATGGATGGATGGATGGATTTTAAGATGGTTGTTTGTGAGGTCTTTGTTTGCCTGCTGTTTTTCAGTTCATTCCAAGCCCATGCACATTATTTGTTTTTTAATATCTTCTGCGCATTAGATCCCTTTCCAACAGCGACTGTGTGATTTTGAGATCCATCTTCCTAGACTAATGACAATTAAGAGACTAACAGACAAATATAAAAAAAGGGAAAACATTTACTCTTGTTCAAGAAAGAAAAACACATTAAGAGAAGGGGGTGTAAACATTTCAACATGATAGTGTACGTTCGTCTTATTTTGAATATTATTTTCATTTAGTACTCCCTTAATACTTGCATGTTTACTAGAAGACAAAAGAACAATTCATCCAGATTATCCAGCTCAAACATTTACACACCTACAGTGGCTCATAATCCACTTTTTTGCCTTGAGTATTAGTAAAAAAAATGTAGATCTTTATTTTTTCGTTAGCAATACTGTATAAAGACTCAAATCTTTTAGAGGATATTTCTTTGTTATCCAGTAAATACCATACTAGCTTTCCAAATCATTTAGATTAAGTTACTAAATTTGATCTAAACCAGTGTTTCTCAAACACGTTCCAGATCGAACACCACCGCTACACATATCCCATGTCTCCTTAATCCAGGAATGGGCAATACATTTTTCCAAGGGGCCACATTAGACTCTGTGGCGGTTTTAGAGGATCGAACCAATACAGTTCAAATTTTTTTTCGGAAAAAAAAAACATTCTGTGAAATTATTCAATGAACATTTATAAAAACTCTTTAAAAAGAATCAATTTTAGACAAAAAGTATTTAAGTATTAAACATCAACTTCATATAAATGCCTCAAGGTTGTTTGATTGATTGCTTCACATGAGTTCATTTTTATTTATTTTATTTCATTGTTTATTCATGTTCAGTGAAAGAATTCTAGTCTGTGTTGTGCTGAACAACTGCACTGAAGTCAGGTTGAATGTGAGGTGGATATGTGATGTAATGATCATCACTGAGAGAGGATCTGTACCTGCATTTGTTAAATCATTAATCTGACGTAATTAGTCTACTTTTATTACTCTGTAATTCCATACAACACGTGAAGCTGCCTGGTTCCTGTCACATGACTTGAAATGAGCAAGTGAAATGAAATGTTTACATTTTTTTCAACTTGCAGCGCCTAGAAAACGTGAGCATCACATAGCGCATGTGCATCCCTTCCTACTGTAATTGTGTGCTAAATGAGCGTCTCCATATGAAATAACGAATCTGAGCGCACAAAAGATGTGAATGTCTTCTTTTGTTGACTTGCAATATCAGACCTGTGCATTGCAAGGTCCTGTTTGTGGTTGAATTTAAATTAAATAAATACTTCACGCGGGCCAATCAAAGAAGTCCAGTGGGCCGCATGTAGCCCGGGACCGTAAAATGCCCAGGTCTGCTTTAACAAAACACACCTAATTCAAATCATCAGCTCATTAGCAGAGACTGAAAGACCTGTGATGGGTGTGACTGACAAAGGAGACATACAAAACATGCAGTGTTGGTAGTCCTCCAGGAACGTGGTTGAGAAACACTGATCTAAATGAAACCTTACAAACTACCTTTTAAAGTGTGTATTTTTTATAATCTGTAGTGAAATGCATTTTAAAATGAATCATCAAAACATGGAATATTTGTAAACAATTAATTTCTCAAAATTATTATGCTAAAGTAGTTCCAGGCAGGTCTTGAGCGCATTACAGTGCCATATCACTACGCTGAATGATTTCAGTTTCTTCACAGCCTATACCCAACAGTCAAAAATGTCAAAAACAGTCAACATTATGGCATTTATTTGTTAGGGATAGCGTTTGTTCATATTCCTAACCCCTTAAGTACTTAGAAAGAGTTATAAAGGGTGATAGAAAGCAGAGAATAGAAAGAGAGATGCTGACGCTGGAGAATGTGTGACAGTGACAGTGTGTCGGGGTGTTCATTAGTGCGGCTTGACTCAGCTTTTGGGGTGACTGAGGGTTCAGAATATCTGACAGAAACACACCCTTCCCACCTGCACAGGAAGCTCGTCCGCTAATTGAAACATCACTGTTAATAACCCTCTCATTATAGATGCACAGCCTCTGCCCAGAGTCTAACATTTTTCATGCCACTGTCAGACTGAGAAAAAAAAGAGACAGATGCCAACAGACTGCAGAAGAGAGAGAGACTGAGAAAGAGCAAAGAGGAGACCTAATATTGAGGTTCATTATTAATATTTAATGGAGCGCTATTGCGAACGATAACATATTACAGGCTTTACACATCGTTAAGAACATTAATCAGCTGCACTCATTACTTTTAAATATCATAATAGGTTTGAAATGAATGAATGACACTTGCAGGTGAAGTGGATGTTTTTTTTTCTTCGCTATATTAGTTTATGGAAAATAATATTAAAAGTATTTTTTTCCCACAACATTAACTCAATAATTGTAGCCTTAATTGTCAATGATGAGATAGCTAATAGCTTTTAAAGAGCGCTAATAAGTGTTTGCAAGCATGTCTGTGAGCGTGTGAGTTGATATATAACATCAATGTGTTAAAAACATGAGAATGTGTGTGTAAAATAAAGATCTTCTCTTCAATACTCTTTACAAAAATAACTAATAATAATTTGGAGATGTACAGTTGTCATCTGTAAAATACTCTTTATTTTTCCTACGTGGAGCTATATATTTAGGATTATTCTGAAATATATATTGCCATTTTTTTATTCGTCATGGCACAAGAAAGGCCCCTGGTCAGGATACAGGGGCTGCGGGGGCATCTCTTACGCCAGTGTGTGTAACTGCGTGTGAGTGTTGTGTGAATGTTCTCTAGTTATGCTGCGTCCTGCAGCTGTTATTGGCTCTAATGAGACAGAGCAGATTAACACTTCAAACCTGACCCTGTCTTTCTCTCTTTCTCTTCACACTTCATCCTTCCATAGAATTCTCTCTCTTTGTAACTATCGCTCCCTTCATCCTTCTATTGCTCTTTCCTTTATATACAGAGTTGAAAATGAGCACTTCAAAATGGCTTGAAAGATAAAAATACAATTTAGACAAACTGCAAGTAAAAGACCTCATTTTAAATCAGACCATCTTCTTCTTTTAAATGTTCTAAAAACTGTTAACAAGAGAAGTTTTTCTATGACAACCTAATTTACATATTTTGTTATGCTGAAAGACATATATTGTGATATTGTAGCCACCAAAATGGATATGAGGCTGTTAACTGCCATCTAAGCATGCTAATTATTCAACGGGGATGTGACATTAATTAACTTTAAAAATATATTAGTATTTAAAAAAATAAGAAAACTGTACAAGAGTGATTTTAACAGTTAAAACTGTAAAGGAAATAGCCTGTTAGTTTGTTGTCAGTTAATTACATGTTTTTAAATGGTAAATTACAATGAAATCTATAAAACCTAAAATGTTGTTACCATATTTTTTCATTTTTTCATACAGTGCTCAGCAAAAATGAGTACAGCCCATTTTGAAAATAAATATATTTTAATCCACTTTTCAGTGAATATAGGTCAAATATTTTGAAGAATTTGAACAAAACAGATTACACGAATATATTTATTAAAATAATATTTTATTCTCTGAATTTCTTAAGAAATAGAAAGATAATACATTTAAATTCATGGGAAATATTGGGGGGGGAAATTACAAACTACAAAATTTCAACTAAATTTTATACATTTGTTGCTTCTCTTAAATTTAGCTCTTTTTTAAAATGTTTTATTTAATATTTTCCCTAACATATAAATGTGTATGTACTAATTTTGGACCGTTATCATAAGTTATTTTGTTAGATTAGCTACAGATTTGGTTTCTGTACTGACTAATTTAATGTACAGTTGAAGTCAGAATTATTCGCCCCCCTGAATTATTACCCCCGTTTATTTTTTTTCTCCAATTTCTGTTTAACGGAGAGAAGATTTTTTTTCCAACACATTTCTAAACGTAATCGTTTTAATAACTCATTTCTAATAACTGATTTATTTTATCTCTGCCATGATGACAGTAAATAATATTTGACTAGGTATTTTTCAAGATACTTCTATACAGCTTTAAGTGACATTTAAATGCTTAACTAGGTTAATTAGGCTAACTAGGCAGGTTAGTGTAATTAGGCAAGTTATTGTATACCAATGGTTTGTTCTGTAGACTATCGAAAAAATATATAGCTTGAAGGGGCTAATAATTTTGACCTTAAAATGTTTTTTTTTTTTATTAAAACCTGCTTTTACTCTATTATTTTATTTCTCCAGAGGAAAAAAATATTATCAGACATACTGTGAAAATTTCCTTGCTCTGTTAAACATCATTTGGGAAATATTTAAAAAAGAAAAACAAAATTATAAGGGGGGGCTAATAATTCTGATTCCACTGTATATGTGCAAATATAATATTGTAAAGCTTGCTTTAGAAAATATTAAATTAAATGAGGGATTTGTAAGGGGTGTACTCATATATGCTGAGCACTGTGCATCAAACATCTGCATTATTTTTTTACTGTAAATTTACCTTATTTTTTTATAGTGTTTACTCAATTAGTAATCATCGTTCAGCAGCATTTGTTTGCTTGAGTTTATTTTGTCTTTTCTGAAGGGTAGATATGGTGAGGTACGAAGACAGATGTGACAAACGAGTAATAAAAAAAATCAGCGCTGCACTGCATTAATTATCTTGTCTCTTTGAATTTATACATATTTATAATCTTTTTACAGGTTTTTGCTTGTACAGATTTATTGTGAACGCACTTGTCAAGTAGACAAATCACATAAATATTTGACCTGTATGAATATTCTATGGCAACACAAAAGACTTTTAAACAGCCTCTCTCTCTTATTTGCTGCTATATTAGCTAGTTTATTAGCTTTTCCCTTATGTTCAGTCTTCATTTCTTTCTTCTTTCATTTGATTTGAGTCTGCCCAGCGGGACAGTCTGATGATTAAGTTGTCAGATGCAGATACAGATGTCATTTGTCACACGGTTTTGTAACTTACATCTGCACGTTTTCTGGTATATGCACATAATCCTATAAAGAAGGCTGCTTTATTTGATCCTAATCTCATCTTAAAATGACATCTTACCAGTGGACAGTTTCAAAATGGCATAGGTTACATCCACACAGACAGACACACACACACACACACACACACACACACACACACCTACAACAAGATGACCATGTGCAATCCTGTAAATAACAGATGTACACGCATTAGCATGACTCTTCTTGCCACCCACAGCCATGACATTTCATGAACACAAATGTCAAAATGCCAGTAAGAGCTGATAGCGTAGCAGTACTCCAAATATGTGAGCATTGTAAATGTGCATATATTTTTTGCCTGGCCAATTTTTTTTTTTATTTAAAACCAAGATATGGTAGACATTATTTCAGAATTGAATTGGCAGAATTGGTGGAAGACACGTCGGACTGTAAATTGAATTAGCACAGAGAGAGACAAATGGAAATACAGTTGAAGTCAGAATTCAAAGCCCCCCTTTTTTCTATTTTTAAATATTTCCCAAAAGGTGTAGAGCAAGGAAATTTTCACAGTATGTCCGATAATATTTTTTCTTCTGGAGAAAGTCTTATTTGTTTTATTTTAGCTAGAATAAAAGCAGTTTTTAATTTATTTACACAAACATTAAGGTTAAAATTCTTAGCCTCTTTAAGCTTTTTTTTTTTTTTTATTGTCTGCAGAACAAACCATCGATATACAATGATCTGCTTAATTAGCCTAACTTGCCTAGTTAACCTAATTAACCTAGTTAAGCCTTTAAATGTCACTTTAGGCTGAATACTAGTGTCTTGAAAAATATCTAGTCAAATATTATGTACTGTCACCATGACAAAGATAAAAGAATTCAGTTAATACAAATGAGTTATTGAAACTATTAGTAACGTGTTGAAAAAAATCTTCTCTTCGATAAAAAGAAAATGGGGGAAAATAAACGGGGGGCTAATAACTCTGTCTTCAACTGTATGTCGAAAACAGAAATGAATATGAAGAGTTCAGATGCAAAAACCTAAGTGCTGTCTGAAATTTCCTGTAAAATTAGCATTTTTCTCAGCCTCCTTAGTTTATGTTCAGTTTTTTTTACTTCAAAGGCAATGAGAAATAACCTATTCTTTGCACTAAGAGCAAAATTACTTAAACTACACGCAATAGCATAAGAAAAATGCTAGTTTTAGATGAAAAATTCAGATGGCACTTAGAGGTTTTTGCATCTAAACTCTTAATATGTAAACTAGACAAGCTTGCAAGTGTTATTTTGTGCATCTAACTTTCTATCAGTAAGATTTTTCTTAAAACATTCAAAACATTCAAAATTTTGTCGAACCAATATTCAAATATTTTGTGATAAGCTATTCTTTTCTAGTTAAAAATAGCAGTTCTGTGATTAAAAAAAATAATTCCACGTTTGCTTGTTTCAATATGAAAGGGTAAAATTTTTAAACTAATTTCCAAGTTCCCAGAATGCATCTGCAAAATTTTTGCTCAAAATACATCTGCATGTTTAAGACCTTCTTAGTTTAAACTACTTATTTACAGTTTTTCTATGAGCACAGATATGAAATGCATGCACATAAAGCCTAATGTTGGTTCTGTCTGTTAACTTAAACAGCTGAGGATGAAATCGAGTGTGTATCAGTACACTCTAAAAAATGAGTTCCAGATAATCGATTTGTGTTGGGGCAACAAGAAGGAATTAAGTTAACTTCTTAGTTTTTACAAATTTAAATTGGTTTAATTACAGGCCAGAATTTGTCCCATACATGAGCTCATTTGTCCCATTTTGACTGCTATACCTTCAAAAATAGTGAAAATAACCCATCGAAAAAGGTTTTAAGAACAAGTGGAATCCTCTGTTAAGTGTTGCTTCGGTGTGACCTCAGCTAATCAGTTTTGGCCAGTGCACACAATTATTTTGAGTCCAACATCTAGCTGTGCAAGAAAACATACAATCTGACATAAGTGAAGACATCTTTCACTACTGTATTGTTTTTAAATATAAAACACATTGTACAAGTGCCTTTCATTCTAAATCTTGGACCTTATCCTTAAAACAAAAAATTAGCAATCATTAGGTGTGAAGCACCAAAAGCGATCAATATTGAATGAATTTGAATACTATTTTGGCTAATGTTGTTATCTATGAATTTTCAAATGTACCTTTTTTGCTTTTGATTGCAGTATTTAAGTCTTATAATTAAACAGTAGCCTAAATGAGGACTATAACCGCAAAAAAAATACTCCTTTTTGAGAAAAAAAGAACCACTACCTTCACCATGCTGACTACGGGCCTGAATTAAGCTGTCCACAAAAAACAAATAAATAAATAGAAATAATAAAAAAAATAAAATCACTTAAATTGCGTTGAATTAACTCATTTTAAATAAGTAGTTTGTAAATAGTCTGTAGTCTGTAAATAGTAGTCTGTAAAACCCAAGAAGTTAAGGAAACCGACTGCTACAATCCATCCGAGTTAAAAAACAAATTTATATGGGTACTGTGAACTTACTCCATTGACTCCATAATGAAGTACTCATGAAGAACTCATTACTTTCAACACTAAGTTCAAAACTCTTCAAATGAGTAGAATTAACTTTTGGTCAATTTTGAGTTAAATTTCATTTGATGAAGTTGACTGTTGGGTTTTACAGTGTGCATATTAGATTTAAGTTAAAGCATCTCTTGGAAATGGCAATAATGCAGTAATAATACCTAACTTCACAAGGTCACATCCCCTTGGATAGGAATTTCTTCTATAACAATAATAATTATTTCAATATAATTCCTGGAAAAATAGGATTACAATGAAGGTTTTTGAGGGAGTTCAGAATCAGTGCTGACTGATATTGCTAATAACTCCCTTTAGAACAGACTTTGTACTTTTTACCTTTGCAGATCTATTTCATGTTGTGAAAGCAGCATTACACTATAAACAAGCTAAACTGATTTAATTGCAATTGTATAGACTTCAAATCAAATAACCATTCAGGAAGTCATTTCTGTAAATCTGTCCATGTATTGCCTTTTTTTGGTCTATTCTTTTGTGATGTCAAGGGAAATAGGATGCACTGCAGTATTTGGAGCTGAAAGAATAATCAATAAGCTAAATATTTCATAGACAAACACACAAAGACCAAGGGATCTATAGAACTTGACAGGTGTTCTAGCTCTGTGGAAATCTGCTTATCAGTTAACGCCAGCACTCTCAGAATAATCCAACGGGAGTTCTCAAACAGGTCTGCGAGGAACTCAAACTTTACTTCTGTGTTTTCTCTTACAAACTGCGACACTGAAATTAGGGTGGAGTTTGCCTCTGGCTCTGGGATGTAGATCATCTATTTTCTCATTCCCTTTTTCTTTTTTCCTCTCTCTCTCTCTCTCTTCTCTCTCTCTTTTCCAGAGCAATCCATTCTGCCTTGCATCTGGGTTGTGTTCAAGGGCATCACAGCATGATGGTGCTTCACAGCCTTGTCTGAATCTATGAGATCTGGACTTCTTAACATCCCATGACACCATCACACCACCAAAACACCACTATTAGACCCAGGAGTCACCACAGCAGAGTGCATACTGAACTTATATTTGAATCTAGATGATCTACAGTGTGACAGTGAGACCGCACAATCTTGTAAGGAAAATAAAAAAAGTTTGGTATCCGCAAGCACATTTATGATGTTAAAAGTTTGGCAGTAAAGTAGGAGTTCGGCAGCCCATTTATCTTTTACTGATATCCACAATGTTTCTGAACATGGTCAAACACTGTTTTTAGAGTGAACTTTCACGAGGCTGTGTTTAGTAAACAGAGCAAGCAAACTGTTCCAAACGGGCTCCAAAAGTGCAATGAATCATGGTCCTGCACGGTGAGGTAACCCTGCATTCCAGCCCTGTTCCACACTCATATTCCAGAATGCTGAGATAATGTTCTAATTATACGTTCTGGGATTTTTTTTTAAGATCCGAGGAAAAATGAGATATTTGAACTGAGAGGCTAAAACAGCTCTGATCCTGTCTACAGTATAGTGCATGACACACCCCCTATCCCTTCATCATTTCATTACAGGAGTGTTATTAAAATCCACTTAAAGGCGCGCACAGCTTTGCTCAATGGAAAGTATGCAACAGTCCAACAGGCCCCTGAAAGTCTGACCCTCAACATCTGCTTTGAATCTGGTTGAAATATACACAGCCCTGTTACAATCGGTCACTGTGCTTGCCTTGTGTACCAGGGCAGATGGTCAGTTTTACATTTTGTTGCATGATTGTACACTTTTAACAACCTTCGCTCAGGTGCAGGAGATATGTTTGAGATCATTTAAGAGTTCCTTCTCATGTTAAGCAACAGCTTGTCAGCAAAACAAACTGCCACTATGATCTGGAGAAAACTGATGTTGTCGATATCAGAATTACAAGTGACACAATCACAAAGTTAAAATGTATAAATATACTTATATACTATTTGTAGTACAAATTTGTCCTTTAATACAAACAGTCAGATATATAAACTGTGCCTTTAAACACCACAAGCATTTATAGGAAATAAACAAATATAAATATCCCGCTCGCTTTCTGAGCCTTGTCTAGCAAGTTCTTTCTTACACCCCTTTCTTACAATTGCTCAACAGAAATTGCTGTGATTGGCTCTTACGCGCTGGCGCTCTTCACAGATGAGCGACACTGATAAACGGCAGCGGTGATCACAGCTGATTCATGATAGACGCGGTGGAGAAAACTCGCTCTGCAGACACATGCTCGTGTCTGTCTCCAGATGTATTGCTGTAACAGCCGAGAGGAGAGGAAAAGTCATGCCAGCAGGTCAAACGGGCCACAGTGAGAGAGAGAGAGAAATGGAGTTTACTTTAATTCTCTCAATCGCAGTGAAACAGGGATTCTGCTGTAAGTGTCAGTGAAAGACTGTCCAGTTCAACACACACGCAGTGAAATTGTGCACAGTTTCTGCGTTTTTAAGTAGTTGGAGCATTGTAAATAATCGTGCTCACCTCCCTCGCCATAGTAAGCTATGGCGACATAGCGCATATGAGATAAATGACGTCAGTACGTAATAATCGGTTATGATTATTATTGAACCAATACCAAATTGTCCATGTCTGCATCGTGGTGCACCGACAAAACAATTAATTGACACCCCTACTAGTTAATAATAAAAGATTTACTACATGACCTTGCGTTGTTTCCAGGTCACTTTTCGCCTGTGTTTGGTTGTGAGACGTAGTTTGCAGACCGAGACAAAAGTTCTTAGCGATTCGTCCTATTTTCAAATCATGCAGTGTGAACCCCCTGTCTCCGATCCATCTTGCAGTGTAAACACAGAAGCGACGGAATGCTAGCCCAGATAGTAATGCAGTGTGAAAACATCTGTGGCGCGACTACTTCGAAAATCATGCAGTCTGAACTCGGCATTAGTCTCCCAGCCTGGGGTATAGATGGGTGACTAGCTGGATAAGTGTTCAAGTTGGCTCCAAACCAGGCAAAACAAGACCAGCTAACCACCTTAGAGTGGTCTGGAATATCCCCTTGAATCAGCGACTGTAAATGCATGGAAGCATCATCTCCAGAAATAACTTTACTCATACGCTGCAGTAAAAAGCCACAAGAAGTCTTGATAAACATCATACAAAGATAACAAAGCATTAATAAATAAACAGGAAACAAAACAGTAAAACATCTGACAAACAGTATATATTACTGTATAACCATCATGATTCACACCGACTCTGAAGAATCAGGCTTTGAGGCTGAAAGCTAAGAAGAGAGAATTGTGAATGAAAGATACATGAAAAGATGGACAAGAGAAGAAGATGGGAATAGATTTGGGGAGTTTCTATTTGATGACATCCTCCATTGGCTGCTTTTAGCATACAAAGCTTCTCATATCACAGTGACATCACAATGATGCCGCACAGCAAAATACTTAGCATCAAGCATGCTACTCCAAGCACATACAATTCAAAAACATCTTACATGCATTACATTCCTGTTCTGATAGGGCACTACAAGAACCCAAATGAAATCCAGATCTTAAATTCTGCTCTCCTTCTTAGGAGTGACTCATCAGGACAGGAACCCAAACACATTTTGCTGTATGATATAATATGAGATTATGACTTACAAAATTTCGTCGTTTTGGAACTCCAGAAAACCATGGCTGTCTTCAAAGTCCTCTCCCCCTCCACGGGCTGTTCCCTCAAGGGTTTTATATGGCACTGACACCACCCCGCGGGCACCAGACGTACGCAGGACCTTCACTTCCATGACACCCACACTCTCACTCACATGAGTGACCGGCTCTTCAAATGTGAAGATTCCAGCATGGTCATCGTCAAAGATGGTGACTGTTGCTGTGGAGGGCAGACCGAGCGTTGCAATGGTCTCCACATGATTGGCTTCAGTGGTCTCTGGCTCATCACCTTCATGAACCACACGGACATTGCTGAGGTGGATGAGGAAGTTCTCGTCTTCTTCAAAAATGTCATCGTCAATAATTCCAACTCGGATTTCCTTCTGTGTTTCACCAGGTTTGAAAACAACGGTGCCTTCGGTGAACTCATAGTCTGAGCCGGCATTTGCGGTTCCATCTTCAGTGCGAAATTCCACGGACACGGTTTGATTGAGATCGCCTCCACGACGAACCACATTCACTGCCACGGTGCCACAGTTTTCCAGGCACTGGTATGAGCCAGGGTCAAAAAAGATCTTAGAAATTGGGTCATTCTCTCCAGTGTCACTGCGTACCTCATGCATGCTCACTGCTTTACGAGCCTGGTCTGCCGCATGTTTCTTCAGAATGTTACCCGCTCCAGTCATCAAGCGGGTTGCCTGGCATCGGTAGAATGCACGGCTCTTCTGCTGCTGGCTGAGCACCTGGTAATTAGCGAGTTCAATCAACTGCTCCACCTCTTTATCAGGATGTTTCTGCTTCAGTTCCTTCAAGATCTTCGCCATTTCACGTCTAGCTTCATCCTCATCCAGGTCTTTATCCTCCAGTTCCAAAGCCAGAGTTCCATCCAAGAAGTCCACTGCATGGGAGTTTAGCATCTTTCCATCCATCTCAATATCCACCTTGGATGGTAAAGGCCGGTCCCCCTCCGTCTCAATAATCATGCCACGGTGCTTGCCGGCTCGGTAGCGCTTGTAAACATACTTGTAAAACAGAAGGCGGCGGTCAGCGATCCAAGCGAAGACCACACAAATGGGAAAGAAGAAAAGAGTGAGAAGACCCTCCCACACTTGGACAACACCTGGTGACAAAACAGCCAAGATCAGGTACATCCACAAATAGGCAAAAATGCTCCAAGCAGCAGTAACAAAAAACACACGCAGGTGTTTCACTTTGCGATGTTCTCCGTCGGGCACCACATAGACACAGATTCCAATAATGACAAACATGTTGAAAGCTGCACTGCCGACGATGGTAGAGGGACCGAGGTCACCAGCTTCAAAGTTATGGCCGCACACTTCAATGACCGACAGCAGAATTTCAGGAGCAGAAGAACCCAGAGCCATGAGGGTGAGGTTGGACACAGTTTCATTCCAGATGCGTACAGTCGTGGTGGTCGTTTCACCGTTTGGTTTCTTAATGGTGATCTCCTTCTCCTGAGAGGTGATGACCTCGATAGATGCCATAAAGCGATCAGCAATAATCGAAACCCCCAGAAACATGTATACCAGTGCCACAAAGTAAACGGTGGCCCGGGCTACCTTGTCCCCAAAGGAAGGGTTTGGGGGTTCCCACACTGGAAGGATGACTCCAGGGGCACATATGGCTGAGCCGCCCCCACAGCTCAAAGACTTGTTGGCAGGAGAACTATGATCCTGGCTGTGATCTGGGGCATGTTCGGCTGTCACATGGTGGACATTGTGGAGCACTATCACCAAAATGACTAGACACTGAAAGGTCAGGAAGAGGCGTGGGGAGGTCTCACGATGCCTCATCTTTCCTTACTCGGCGACAAACTTCTGCTAAAAAAAAAAAAAGAAAAAAGGGAGGTGAAGAAAAAAAATAGATTATCCAATTGAAACGAAACCAGGACACTAATCACCAACAGGTTCTGACACACATGTTCTCAAAATGGTACGAGATTTCTGTTACTGATTTAAAGCTGACATTTTTGGAACATTTCAACAGTGTTTGCTGAAAGGCAAGTTCCTGAAATGTCAAGAGAAAAATCCTTCTGGAGCATCTAGACTTGTATATCGATGTGAAATCATTTTCTATGTAAATATCCATTATGTTATGTTAAATGATTTATGGTTAATTCAATCAGCATTTTTTTTCAGCAGAATGCATAAACAAGTACAGATGCTTCATCAAGGCATGTAGGGAACAATGATATTTTCAAGTAATATACAATGTACAAGTGTTTTTCCATAAAAAGTCAAATATTTAGTGTAGATTTTTGGTACTGAAAAGAAATTATCCAGTGAAGTTCAGGTTGGGACACTGGTGCTTGACTACAAGCAAGCAAACCTGAATTCAAACGATGCCTGCAAAATGCATCATCAGACAAAGGGTGGCAATCTGCCCCTAAAGCAAGAGGATGAAACACTTGCTCATGGTGCAAAACACATGCATGGACACACACCCACAGAGTCACACACACACTCATATCTGCAGTCATCAATGAGTACAGTGCACAGCAAACGCTTGCAAACCTTGCTCATATTTATATAAAAAAAACACAACCACTGCGCTTCAAACAGGCCAAGATAAATTATTTAATCATACGCATTTCGGCCGATTTTTAACCCTGGTTTAACGGTGTAAAATACAAAAAAGACCGAATACAGCGCAATTTAATTCAGCACTGCTGAGATCTCCCTCACTCTCATTCACATATACCGCAACCTACTGCTCTCATTCAGCACCTCTACCCCATCCTATGATCAAACATCTGCCATCCCACATACAGTCAATGCGGACACGGATGATTGTATTATTGATATGCTCTTATTGTTCGGATAAACGTTGGCTACAGCAGCCTCAACCTTTCCCTCCCTCACGATATGTTCACGCATCGCAGATTTTCTTGCGATCAGATCGTGTTTAACACAACTTTCACGTGCACAACAGAATCCCGTAAAATGAGGTGAGGGCGAACAGCCGGTTAAATGATCCTCCGCGGGCCACTGCGGACCGGACCGCACCGGCACAAGAGCGCACCTCTGTATCAAGTGGTTCACTCTCCGTAGTGATTATCATTAATGTGCTACTCGGACTGTCTGCGGCTGCCTGTTAACCCTTGTTGAACGCGCCACCTATATATAATGGGTCTGCATGGAGCTTAATGATGGCGGTATCCTATTGTTGCACTAGGGTTATGTGTTATTTTATATATATATATATATATATATATATATATATATATATATATATATACACAAGAAGAAGATGCTCTTACCGTAACGGTACTCCGGGAAGTAGTCAGTCTGAGGGACAGCGGCAGCAGGAGTGTTAACGGAGACAGTGCGTGTCGGAAGCCGTCAGTAGTATCCCAGCTCGCATTAGTTTAGTTTTTATATATGAGATGGAGGAGAGATTAGAGACCCGCGCGAGTAATATATGCACATATACACCCTCCGCTTTCCATATACGCGTTTGTTTTCCCCCAAACAGACCCGTAGCGTTCAAATATCTGATGCTTTATCAGCAAATCTGAGAGAGCTAAAACGTGCGTGCGAGTTCTTCCTCATTCTTTCCTGTCTCGGCTGGTTCTGTGTGTGTGTGTGACTGTGCGTGAGTGTGTGAACAGGCGTGTGTGCGCGTGCCGCGGAGCCTCGCGCTCAGTGAGTGGGATACGCGCGCTGTGTTCGGGGAACAGAAAGAGAAGAGAGGGAGAGAGAAAGCGGGGATTCTGCTTCAGCGTTTTTCCCTCTTCTCCCCTCCCACTGTAACCCTCCTCTCATGCACATGTATGAACGTAAATAGTCCTTTATTCCTGTTACCGATGATCAATGAATGAATTATCAGTCACTAACAAGGACGGTGGCCACGTGATGCAATACCGGTTTCATCTGTAGTGGTGTAATGCATCACACCCTCGACATCTCATTCATTCTTTGCACCGCAGCCTCTCAAGCCGGCTGTATAAACCACACCGTTCGACGATAAACACTTCTTTTAGGGGAAACCCGCTTGTTTCGCAAATAGGTAGCTCTGGTACTGTACTTACAAATATTTCAATTTTTTTTTCAATTGTTTTGATAGGCCTACATGCGACTATTTTTATTTTTTTTTTTTATGTAGGTTACTTTCAGAGTAACGTTACTCTGAAAAAAGCACCTATCTATATAAGCCGTTTTCTTTCTAGCCAACGATGGAGTTTTGAATGTCGGTAACGTTATGAAACGTGACATAACCAAGTAATTGTTTTATTGACAATTGCGCTGTTGAAATACATGATTCAGCGATTATTTGAGATGTGATACATTTCAAGAAGTTGAACAGTTTCAATTCCTGTTTCCATCTGGCTGTAAGGGTAGTGAACAGCTTTCGAGTTCGACTGCATCTTTAAGCGCTCTTTTTCACTGAACTGACATGACACACCATATAGATATATACACTAGATATCGCATACTGTATGTCAATAGCGCCGCCACATTTGTACAGTGCTCCAAGGACAAAAGTCATTCAACCGCACTAGTCAAGACTAAAGCCAATCTGAAGATGCTGGGCTTTTGTGCTGTGTATGGGTGTAGTAATGAGCAAAAAAAAAAAAAAAAAAAAAAACTAAGCATGAAGACAGAACATTTCATAGGTAAGATTTTTTTTAATTACATTTTTATGCAAACTTTTGTGCTCAAGTGATGTTATTAATGATAATACAGTCTCTTACTACACTGAACATACGGTAAAGTAGCACCAATTTGCACTGAATTCTAGGCTTATGTTAGATTTGTTGAATAAAATCAGCAAATAATGTAAATGAAATATGACAACTAGAGGCTGCAGTGCCAGAAACGTGTATTATTGTCAGCTAAGTGAAGTAACGGCTAGTTTTTGGAATAACTTATAAGGGTGCCCGTTGCACCTCACTGTGCATACTTTCCACCCTAAATTATTGAATATTACAAATGTTATAATTCATTTAAATCAGAAAGGTGAATACATACATTGAGATGCAGGGATATAGATGGTTCACACGAGTCATTCATAACGTTCATAATTGCTCCCTCCGTTAGCATTAAAAGTGAAAGCAGGAGAGGGGGTGCGTTTCAGGACACGGATTAGATCAAATTTAACAGGGAGGGAGAATGATACATTTCCATATACACAAACACATGCTTTTTGTCAGCAATGCCAGTGCATTCAGATCCATTAATGTAGAAATGTGATATAAAATTAATTTTGGTAATTTCAAAAAATACTTCCATACGGACCACCTGGAAATCTCATCATGGATACATGTACATATGCTTACATATCAATGGCTCCAGATGGCCAGTCCTCCACTACACCTTGGTCCCACAATTATTTCAAAAGAGTACTACCCTGTACTAAAATGGCAGCTCTACTGACGCATTCCTTCCAAAATACAACAACAGAGTAGGTGACATCTAATGTAATTATCTGTGGACACAGATGAAATGCCCCCATCCTTTGAAAATGTGATTGGATGGTCAATTTTTTTTCTCCCAAAAATACTATGACATGATTGGCTTCCACTGATAATGATAGTTTTGTGTGAAAGATGCACATTCATGCGTTCACCATTTTTTTTATTTATTTATGTATAGCCTAAATCAGGGGTCTCCAAACCTTCTCTTAAAAAAGGACCAAAAACCCAACTTGATTGAGGCATGTTGGTCAAATACATACCAAACCGAATATATCACACCAAATTTCGCATGGGTAGTTTTCTTAATTTATTAGAAAATATTTAACTATATAACTAGAAAACAATACTTTAAATCATAGTAACCAATGCAGTAAATTTAAATTTTTTTTATAATGAACTTATTACAATAAAAACAAAAACCATCCCATTTATAACAAGTTCAATGCTGAATACACTGGTTGACCTGCTCTTGCCAATGTCTTGTGCATTGCTTTTAGTCAAGTGACAGTTTTTACATTTTAAAAGTCTGATTCATTTACAACATTTAATTGAAACATTTCATTTCAGTTGGCTTTTTTGTAGCTCAGAAATGAAACAAAGGATTACATTAAAATCAAAATAACGATCTCCGTCAAAAGGCATTCACCCCAATTTTCCAACATTCTTCCTTTTTTTTTTAAACAGGATGGTGGGCCAAATCAAAGGTTACCGCGGGCCCTACTTTGGCCATCTCTGGCGTAAATGAAAGAAAGAAAATAAATCCTAAAATTCCGCAAACTAAAAACTAAATAGTAATGGTCACCCTAAAACAAAGCCACTACAAAAACAAATCTGCTCATTCAAAAGAAAGATACAACCTAGAATAATTTTAAAAATCTTTTTTGATCTACTTCAAATTTTGACTAAGACAAGAATGGATGTTGATTAACAGATTTAGGCCAACATTGATGAAAGGTTTTGATCCATTACAAATGTTGACTACGTTAGATCTAGGGTCGCAAACCTTTTTTCAGCAAAGAGCCGTTTCAGATGTTTTTTGGCAAATGCATTTTTTTAAAGAGACATTAAGGTTTACTATAAACTATTATTAGTATAAATTATACAGGTTTAAACAAAACCTTTATGTCCATGCACAACTTAAAAATAATCAAATATGAAGCATCACATGTTGAGCAAGTCCATGAATGAAGAAAGAACAATTTTTTTATCACCACTTATGAATGTTGTTTGAATTTAGGCGCGCGAGGTTACCATAGAAAAGTAAGTAGTTTGCCCTTTATTGGTATTGCATGTGTCATGATTCAAGCTTATCCACAGTGCCGCACACATTAGTCAAAACATCCTTTTATTGTAAATCCTTTTATTCATTTTGCTGTAAAAATAAACTACTATACAATTAAAAGGAAATTGTAATTTTATTGTCAACGGTAAACTACTTTCTATTGAGGGTTATAATTTTTTAAAACTGTGAAATATTATTGAAGGGAGAAAGCTTAAGAGCCATGTATTTTTGGTCAAAGAGCCACATGTGGCTCACAAACCATAGGTTTCCTACCACTGGATTAGATAGACAACTATTGGATAGTTCACACAAAATTTACTCACCCAGACCATCCAAAATGTGCAGTATGTGACCTTATTTTCAATAGAACATTAATAGCTAATATTTTTAGCTAAAATGGTGATTCATAAGGTCTATCAACATGTGATTATATTAGCACGTGTAAGAAACTGAACACTATAATCCTCATAGAGATGGTCCTAAGCATGCAACAAACAGTCATCAAAATGCTACATTTCCTAATGCTGAATGCTGCAACCTACTGTATATAAAAAGTAAGATTATTTACATATAAGATCTTAAATGGGAAGATTTGAAGCTCACACTAAGCACGGTCACAACTGAAACTATGTCTTTACATTAAACGTCGCTGAAGGGATACGTTGCACTTTATAATAACAAATCAATTAAGAAATGTTTAGATAAAAATAAAAATTGAAAAGCAAATGTGCAGTTTTGCATCATGCTCTTCATCTTCCTGTTGTCAGCAAAATGCTAACATTGCTGAAAGCACTGCAGGTTCAAAAAGTATCAAATGAATTTGAATGTCAATATCAAATGAACAGCCTGAAGTTCACATGCGCGCGCACACACACACACACACACACACACACACACACACACACACACACATTCACTTTAAACTCTAATTTACATATTAATTGCATCCTTTCATAAAAACTAAGCAGGAAGTTTTATCGTCCCCCCTTTATTAACAAAGATCCAGAAATTTGCAAGATTTCTTAATTTCTAAGACAGATTATAAAGGCAGGTATTAACATAATTCAGCTGGTATTGTTTTTTCCCAGATGGTATTCCTTATATATATTCTATGCATGATCTACAAAAGAAACGCATACAGTAAATATCTACATAAAAATCAGAAAGCCATATCTCCCTCATGCTTCACTAGTATCCAGCTGTAGTTACATATTGTGCCAACAGAGGTGCCATTTCAGAGGCATGAAAGGGATAGTTGGATACCCAAAAATGAAAACAAATCTGTCATTGTTTACTCTCCTTTCACTTGTTCCAAACCTGTTTGAGTTTCTTGTTTTCTGTTGGAAGCTGGAAACCTGCAACCATTTACTTCCATTGTTTTTTTTCCTACTATGGAAAGAGATATTTACAGGTTTTCAACATCTTCAAAATATCTTTGTGTGTTCAACAGATTAAAGAAACTTTAATCTGAAACCACTTGAGGGGGAGTAAATAGTAAGTGAATTTTCATTTTTGAGATGCTCTGGAATACAGCACAGGTGTTTATTCACCTTTTGTGATCATCCTTTAATCATTTGTTCATTATTCACTCAAATACAGCTTATAGATTTTGATATTTAAGATAAGCCAGCTTTAAAATAACCATATAAGGCAATATGGAATATAACCTAGTGAAACACAAACTGTTTGAGACACCACCACTGATTTCTCAGAGGATTAAGACAGGTGTGGCAAACACTGCCAGGCTCCTGTAAATATTTGCTTGCTCTCTTTTAGTTGGAAACAATTGGTTTCATTCATTTCTGGCTCAGATGTGTTTTATAGGGCCACATCTGATGCCCAGAGGAGCTCAGCAGCAACAGTGATGCAATCTAAACTACTGAACACATTGCCACGCATGTGCACAAGTCCAATTTATAAGCTACGTCCTTGCAGCTCCTCAGATACCACTGTAGCTGAAGTAGAGGACACTGTGCTTTGCCACTAATGTTAAAAAAGTTACTGTAGTTGTTTTCCCCCCACAGTAAATTCAAAGGTGAGTTAAAAAAGAAGCAGCAGCTGTTTTGGCATTGCTCAGGTGCGGAACAGCATGGCCTAGTTCTTGTTCATTTTGGCCAGAGGGAGATCTCTCTCTCTCTCTTCCCCTCTTGCAGTTTCTCTACTCGTCCCTCATTTGCCTTCACAGTCTTTCTTCCTCCAGCAGTCAAGCAGTTTCCTGCCAGTTTAAGTAAACCTTGTTTGTAAAAATGCCAGTTTTACACATACCAACACATAAAATGTAATGATTAATATGAATACAATGATATACATTCACAGACCATTTTATTAGGTACACCTGTCCAACTGCTTGTTAACACAAATTTATAATCAGCCCATGTCACATGGCAGCAACTCAATGCATTTAGCCATGTACACATGGTCCAGATGATCTGCTTCAGTTCAAACCGAGCATCTGAATGGGAAATAAAGGGGATTCAAGTGACTTTGAACATGGCATGGTTGTTAGTGCCAGACGGGCTGGTCTGAGTATTTCTGAAACTGCTGATCTTACGAGATTTTCACGCACAATCATCTCTAGGGTTTACAGAGAATGGTCTGAAAAAGGAAAAATATTCAGTAAGTGGCAGTTTTTTTGGCGCAAATGCCTTGTTGACGCCAGAGGAGAATGGCCAGACTGGTTCGAGCTGACAGAAACGTAACAGTAACTCAAATAACCACTAGTTATCATGTCAATATGGACCAAAATCTCTGAGGAATATTTCCAGTACCTTGTTGAATCTATGCCACGAAGGATTAATGCAGTTCTGAAGGCAAAATGGGGTCCAAGCCAGTACTAGTAAGATGTACCTAATAAAGTGGCCGGTGAGTGTAGTATTTACAATATCAAACCTGTTGACATTATTATTTGATTTATGAGCTACAGTAAATAATGCAGACAACTTTATAAGACAGCTTTCAGTACTTCGCTACATTTGTTAACTTTATTTACTGATATTTTATAATATTGTAATATATTTAATATAAAATAAATATTTCCATATTTAAAATAAAGATGAATATCTCTAAACATAAACTATCAGGTCAAAAACGTTTGTTTTCTTGACATGTTCAGTTAAGCATTGGCTGTTGGCTTTCATTATAAGGACTATTTCTTAGTGTTTTTCTTAAAGGGATAGTTCACCCAAAAATGAAAATCCTTTACTCAGCCCCCACTTTTTCCAAACCTGATTAAGTTTCTTTCTTCTGTTGAATGCAAAGCAAGATAGAGAATAGGTTATATGACGAAGTATGCTAAAGGACTTTTAATTGGTCAGTTACCTGGGTTAAGCGCTTCCGGTGAACTGTACGCCATTGCAAAATCTGCGTGTTTAAGGTCTGTTTTCTTAAAAAAAATCAGAAATCCCATATAAAGTGGGTCTCAGATTGTACAAGAAAACTGCATTAAATGACAGTTTTCGCCACCATGTCTTTAAAATATGAATATTTATTTTACCCAAGTATATTTAATGGAGCTTCTGCGCTAGCCTGCCGATTCTGATAGGTGCTTGCAAGCGGCTTTTTCTCTCGTTTTATGCTTGAGCAACTAAATGAATGCCAAAGTCTATTTAACTGATTGTATTTTAATTACATTACAACATCGATGCTGTAAAAGGAACTGTATAAAATGGAAAAGTCACATTAACCATTCACTGGAAGTTTATTAGTACAGGAAGAAACACTAGCTCCGCATATACCCTATTTTAAAGAATGCTGCATCCATTGGTATCCATTTTGTTTCCACTGCAGATGTCATTAGCTATGTTTCCATCCAAAGATGCAAATTAAATTTATGCGCAAAACAGAAATATCACATAAAAGTAATGCAAATAAAGCAGCGTTTCCATCCAATGAGTCAAAGAGAACAAATCTGGCACTTCCTGATTAACTGGCACCAAATATCAAAAGTAAAAATAGATTTGCTGAAGAAGCTGCATGAATCTTTTCTTTATTTAATAAATTACTACTATAAAGCATATAGCAAGTTTATTCACAGCGCCGCACATGCACATTGGTCAAAACGTCCAGTTTATTTTAAACTGAGTTCTTATTCATTTTGCTGTAAAAAAATTACATTAAAAAGGAATTTGTATAAGTGTTTTCAATAGAAAACTGATTTCTAGTGTCGGCAATAATTTATTTGTAATTATTTATTTATTTGTAATTTGTAAAATATTATTGAAGGGAGACTGGAGAAAGCTGGAGAGCCACATATTTTTGGTCAAAGAGCCACATGTGGCCCGTGAGCCATAGGTTCCCTACCACTGTTTTACAGTGTGCTCAGCCTGCTGGTTTGTCCATTCATACACATTTTTATCACCACATGATCTTTTATTAAAAAAAATAAAAAAATTCACATGACTTTTTAAAATGTGAAAAATGGAATTTGTTCGATAAAAGTGTTTCCATCTTAGTTTATGCGCATCTTTTCTTATCTAATAACAAGTTTATCCTACTCCGCTGTGGGCATACGTTTTTATGCGCATTTTCTAAATTGATGCGCATCTTGGCATTTCCATCAACCAATTTTTTATGCGCATATCCAAAATGAGCATAAAAAAAGGTAGACGGAAACGTAGCTAATAATTGCTGGTTCCCAACACTCTTCAGAATATCATTTGTTTATCATTTGTTTAACATAAGAAAAAAAAATCCATAAAAGTTTAGAATCACTTGCATATGAGGTAAACGTTATTGAACTATCCTTTTAACCATGGGATTTCTGTCACAAAATTTGCAGTTTTTGAAGGCTATTTAGTATAAAATGATTACTAAATATATCAGAAAAAAAGTAGTGTCATTCAACATTCACTGTCATTCAACTGCTTCAGCAATAGGAGTTTATTGCTCTTAAATATTTGATAATTTCACACTTTCAATGTGTGAAGCTGAAAATGTTCAAGTTGTGGCAACTGTAATTTAAAAACCAACACATCATTTAGTGAAACGCCTTACCCCAAATACTATCATTTCCATATTCCAATTTCTAACGCTCGAAAAGTGAGCCTGTGACATCAATACAGCTAAAATCTTCAGCATGAAGCTAGTATTTTCTGACACTCAGAATATAACATTATATAATCTGCTAATTCTGTAATTGTATAATTTTGTTTTAGGCCCCACAGGGATCCTTGCAAAAATAAAAGCTTACTCATACTGAACAAAGGGTGAAAAGGCCAACCGCTGAATACAATTACAGTTACTGAATAACAATTTTGTTGACAAACTGAAAAACACATTTTAACAAAGATTCTGTCAGAATGCAGAGCCATTTCTCTCTCCCGTACACTATTAGTCATATTATGAGGCCATATTCTTTGATAGCAGTCGCTGTTCTGTGTTAGACAGAGCAATTAAACAGGGAGGGGGAGTGTTTTCATCTCCGAACATGGCAGAAATATTTCCTGTCTCTCTGATAGCATTTGATAACTTAACCAGGCTCTTCCTGTCATCCCAGTCTCATAACTCTCAGCTGTCCTCTTCACTCTCTCACCTATTCCACAGAGCAATTCTTTATCGTTTCATCTCACTCAGACCTAATATGACACACAACCTGTTGTGTCTTCTGCACTATTGAACGTGAATAGTGTGAGTGTGTTTTCTCTTCCTTGTGGCTGAAAAAACTAAATAGTAAATACAGTTCTAGAATTATCAGACCAAGAACATATGCAATACTTGTCAATCAACAGGATTTTTGTCCTATAATAAACACTGAAATGTTGCACTCACTCGCATGTCTTTCCAAACAGTTATATAGTAGAAATATCTGTAACACTTTAGTTTAAGCCACAATTCACACTGTTAACTACTGGCTTATTACCTGCCTATTATTTGGATATTAATTGTACATTAGTAGCTATAAAGTAGGGCTGACCATTATTGGGAAAAAGCAGACATTAGGATATTTTGCATTTCTGCTATATACATTGCGATATGAATTTAAATTTCACAAAATGACTTAAGTAGCTGTTTGGAAATAATTGATAGTTTTAAATTGATTGGGATGATTTTGTAGGATCTGCATAAAATATTCAAAAATAAAAAACTTATAATTATAAATTTATATTATAAATAATAAACAATAAAATAAACAGAGATTACAGTGGAATCTAACAATATTAAAGTACAGAAATGTAATTAACAAATCTTAAATAACTCCTCTAATTTCTTGTGCTCCAATTTTTTCAATTTGCTTTAAATCTTATAATCATAGGCCTTAAAAACACATTGAAGTAAAAATCTCTAACACTACTAGATTACGGTTAAAATTCACTATATGACTTTATAAAAAATTCAAATAGAGTAAGTTAACTTAAATTTAAGTGGATTAAAACTCAAGAATTGTGTTGTTTCAGCTCATTTTAAGTAAGTAATTTGAACAAGCAGCAGAATCAGTTTTTTCAGCACAGATCCTGCAATGTGACTATTGCAGATGCGCACATATCGATGCATAAAATATATATAGTGCAGCCCTACTACAAAGTATGAACTCGTGGGTCAGCCACAAGGGATTTGCTCTTAAGTGTTTGGACTTTCAACAGTAAAAATAAAACCACACTGAACTAAACTGAACTTTAACTCTGAAAACTGGACTGACACCGTTTCAATTTACTATAATCTTCTATGTTAAGCTGCTTGACACAATACATTGTAATAGCGCTATAGAAATAAATATGAATTGAATTAATTTACATCAATAATCCTACTCAAAACCTAAACTCAACTACTACTTTGCTAACTATTAAATAAATAAATAAATAAATAAATAAATAAATGTATTAATTAATTAATTAAATCAATTAATAATAAGTTTATTTATAAACTAATTTCGAGAAGATCACATGCTTATGATTGCTTGCGGCTGGTCCCGCATTATTCAATTTATGATTCTCCAATCAGAATCCTATTCCTAATCCACTATAAATTCCCTGAATTCCATCTAACAGCCATGTTCATTTTGAAGAATCTCCCTTTCCACCCCTACTCCTCCTTTCCTATGAAGCCCTTTTATGAAAACAACACAAGCTTTATGCTAAAAATCACGTATGAAATTTTCTTGGGAAAAACAAAATCTGTGAAAAAGTGATGTTTTAACCTCTTTTTCTAGAGAGACCTGGTCAAAGCTGAATAATAAAGATTTGTTTATACCAAAGGTTTTCCCTAAAAATTGTTTGATTTTCAAATGCATTTTGTTTCTACAAAAAAAGCAAAAAAATATCCAACTTTATTAAGTACACTGAAAATGTCTGAAATGGTTTGTGCAGTCTCTCCAAGTCCCTCCCATCCAAGAATCTCTGCTCTCATTGGTCAGGTGGCACAGTCTGTTTTGATTGGTCTACTGCTTAAAGCTTGTTTTGAAAACTAAACACTCAATATCATATATGGGTTGGGCCGTTAGACGATGCCATCGTCGATGACCGATAGACACCACGATGCTGAGCCGGCATCGCGATCCTCCGCCCTGCCCATGCCGCAAATCCATTGGCGAAAAATACACACTTGGGCCCGGTTTACACTAATAGGTCTTAGTTTTTAAATGGCATTTTAGAACGAAAACGATCGACATTCACTCTGGCGTTTAACCTTGCATTTCTGAACAGCCCTCCTTCCACACTACCGCTGAAAACGCACATGACCACACACACACACACACACACACACACACACACACAACAAACACACACTGTCATGCGCTCGAGACAGCGGGTCCAGGCAGTCAGCAGGTCAGTACACTGCTTCAATCATTCGCTTTCATGCTTGTACTTCGTAATTTTAGTGAAAAACTGTTGGTTGGTTGCGCACCTTTTTTACCAACCAAGTTTGTCAACGCCATTATAACGGCACTGATCACTCTGCCTATTCATGCCAGAGTCCCGCAGAAAAAGTGATTGACAGGTGGTAATTATGTGTGTAACTTATCTTTATTTGTTTATGATTTGGTAATGGGTAAAACAAAGACTATGCGGGCCAGGTAGTTGAAATGGTAGGCTACGAATAATATGTTATTAATTAATGAATTATTCATAAATACTTAAATTTATCGCCGCCTACGACAACGATGCCATCGTCCATCGTGATGTTTCATATTAGACATCGTACAATGCCAAATTGGTCGACATCGGCCAACCCTAATATATACTGTAGCATCCTCTACAGTTTTACAGTAGGAGTACCACTCCTTTCTGACAGTCCATTCTGCTCTGATTGGTCAGATAATTTAATTCGCTTTGTTGTGATTGGTATCACATGTGTTAGAATCTTATCATTCAAAATCATATCAAAATCTTTATGATCTATCCATCATATATCCATATTACACACTACATTGAAGGAATTGTCCAAAACAGCACATTAATCATCTCAGATATTTGCCTCTGTGTAAACAGGCCTTCATACTGTATTGATTCCAAAGTAATGAACCATGAATTTTTAGTTTTTATCTTGTTTGGAGAAGAGTTGCCTATAAATTAAGGTATTTGACTCCTGTTGTGTCCTATGGAACAATAACCATCATACAGGTTTTAAAAAGCATGAGCGAGTAAATGATGCCAGTGTGTTCATTTTGGGTCAACTTTCCCTACAATTGCAAGTGTAGCTTTTAGTCTGCATGTTTGAGGTTTAGTGGGTCCGGCTTTGCCTCCAGGGCTGTTGTGTGCTGCTCTTTTTGAGACCAAACCGTGTCGGCAGCACAGAATGCCAGGGGTCATGTCAGCAGTCACCACACAAGTCTGCTCATTTCGGACACACTAATATGTGTGTCTGGAGAGTGTGTGACTAATGAGAAAAATAGATTCTACTGTAATAAAGCATCACAAATTTGATTCTAATTCTCATGCCATTCTCCCAATCAATAATCAGCAGAAATATTAAATGTAAAATGTGTACACACATGGCTCTATCTGAAATAAGTAGCAAACAATTAACTAGGGGGTACAAGAGCTTGACTAGTTTCCTCAATGATGCTTTTAATCTTAGGGGTAAATAAGGCATTCATATCAGACGCCCTAGTTTTTCGTGATTCCGCATTTGCTGAATCCAACGCAAAATCAACAAGTCACAATTTTTAGCGATTCAGCAAAAATCGTAATGAAACGCAAAATAATCACAAAAAAATAAAATAATCTCATAAAACATCCAATTCCAAACCATATAATCAAATTATATTTATTTCAGTTCGCAATTTATTGTTTTATGTGACTTAAAAACATTGCATCCGCAGCGCACATGATGTATTTGAGTGTCTCTCGAAAAAGGACGTCTCACCTGTGCCCTCACAATCCAAATATTACATGGAAGGGGAGAGGGGGAATTGTTTTGCAGCCTGTGCAGTAAGCAGATGCAGCGTGAGGGATTTACATGTGAAGTCAATGCAAAGATTAGATAAGACATCCTGTGGCGCGAATTGGGCATTTTGTGCATTTCACGTGCTTCAGACTGCAAAAGAATGTGGGAAACATCTAACAAACGGAGCAGTGGAACAGACAGAACAGCAAACCGCTTACAATGATGGAGATTAGCTCAAGGATGACGCCCGCTGGACGTGACCGAATTGAACATTATTTGTGCTTTACATGTATGGCTGGTGTTATGGTAAGCGTAAAATTCGTTTTCGCTTGACACTTCCATGCCATTGACGAGTTTTACGGCAATCCAAGCTTTACGTGTATTACGGTAGGGGAAGTCCTAACGCATGTCCTGAGTACATGACATCAGATGCTCCATGGAATGAATTCTAAGAAAAAAGTATGATTGTTGATAAGAGTTATACAACCTTCTTTTGGCAATTTTTTTTGGATATATCTATAAATATTGTCTGCAAATTTTTTTAATTACCAACACAAAATCAGCCATTTTTATTCAAAAAATTAATAAAAAAAAAAAAACTAATAATAAAAATTATCACAAAAAATGTGTATAAAATTAAGGGGTCTGTAATATATTGCCGATGAACGAGGGTGCAGTGCACAGACAAGGTTGGAGTTGATTCTTATGATTTTGAAAGACTTCTTTAAATTTACCATGGCACCAAGCATTTATTTGATCAAAACCACAATTAAAACAGTAATATAGAGATGTAGATAAGGACATTTTGGCCGATATGAAAACCAATAACACTACATTTGAAAGTCGATAACTGAAATATTGCCTGATAAATATTTCTTAGCACCAGGTAAATCCTTATGGCACACAGCACGCATCTGAAATAAATCATCTGCAGATATGATTCATTATTTAACCCCCAGGGGGTCTAAGGGTGTTTTGGGGCCATGGAGAAGTTTTGACATGCACTGACATTTGTGTTGTTTTCAGTATCTTAAAAACATATTAATGGCTAAAGTGTGATAACACTGTAAACAGCAATAATACCTAAGCAGCATGTGTGTATGTGTTTGTGTTTTTGAGAAAGCAACGTTTATGCATGGTTTGTGAAAAAACAAATTTTTGAAGTCACTAAAAAAGGCTGTGAAACACAGAGAACATTTGTTCACAAGACTTTTGAGAACTGGATCTTGTAGCCTAGTGTTTTTGCTTCAAAATGATGTGAAAATCATCTTGTTTACTTGCTCACAGAAAACAATATATTGAATTAAATTTTAAAGTGATTGAATTAAAATTAAAGTCAAATTAAAGTCACTTTCTGAGTGAAAATGGTCTATGCGAGAAGGTGTGAACTATCATTACTACTGCAGTGATTCACACCTGAGAAGACAAAGACCTGCATAATGAGCCATCAGACAGGTATGTGACTAAGAAGG
This sequence comes from Danio aesculapii, assembly GCF_903798145.1. Classification (NCBI taxonomy): domain Eukaryota; kingdom Metazoa; phylum Chordata; class Actinopteri; order Cypriniformes; family Danionidae; genus Danio; species Danio aesculapii. Next base: position 30,284,663 of record NC_079451.1, read on the forward strand.
AAGAGTTTCAAGAAAGAATCTGGGGAAAAAATAAGTTTATATATTTTTATGTTTATTTAAAATATATTTAACTATCACACAAAATAACCCGAGATACACTTGTGAGAGTCAGTACACTATAAAACTCTGCAAATTTGTCATGTGCAGGAAGGAATCTCAGAGCCTGTGGCGCCATATCAGCATCAGTGTCTCTTTACGGCTGTTGTTTTCATATCTGGAAAAAAAATAAGCAAGCTAATTACATGAAATACATTATTAACATTTTTGTGATGTACACTGAAACTAGTCCTAATTTACCTAAGAAACTCAGTTACCACATAGGAATTATAAACTGAACCGCACCTGTTTTGTAAACAACTGTGAGTATTTATTTTTCTTAATAGCTAAGCAGATGCATACTTAATGAGAGAACAGTATGCAAATAACAAACAAACTATATTTTAACACTTTCAGCCACAAATAAGTTTACCATAGTCGCATGAAAACCACTATTAGTTGTTTTGAAACATACATACTATAGTAATGTACTTGAAATAATATGTTTTATTAATTCAATAGTTGTTGTGGTAATATAACCACTAGCCTATGATAATATGCATATATTAATACATACAAATATAATTGTTTATTTCATATAACATTACATTTTATTATATAGGTCTATGTTTATCATTATACGCTATATACGTTATAGGATGCACTTTGTATAGCAATGAAACTGTAAGTGGCCTGTAAAGACATATTTCATATAAATCATCAGACTTACTCAACAGGACTTCTATACTCCGCTGGGTCTAGACGTTCTTCAAAATGTGTACATTCGTCAGAGTCGCGCTCTTCCACTGGAGGAGAAAGTAAATTCTTTGTCGCTGTTCAGTATACTGTGCTTCTTCACTCATGTAGTGTGCCATCATTCAAACGAAAGTTACTGTAATAAAGCTTGTGGTTTGATGCCATGTCTCGTGGAGTGTGTATATTATTACCTGGCTCACCTCAGTTCATTTCCATATGAACAGTGCGCTCACTAATGGCGGGATCACGTTTGCTGTAATGAGGAGAATCGTCCTTTTATACGGTTTATAACAGTTTAGGTTATTTGTTTTCGGTTGAATTGGTTAATGCAAAACTAGACACATCAAGCTTTCTATAGATATATCTCTCATGCCTCTGAGTATTTGCTGAGTTTCAGTTCATTTTAATGACGTGTTTTTTTCTGACAGTCTACATGTTACGCGCGTCTCTTGCATTAGATTGTAATAACAAAGCCTTGTGGGCGTGGTAGCATTAACTCTAATGAGCTCAGACTGAGAAACTAAAAATAGCGTTGATTCATACTGATTACTTTAATCAAACAATATTTTTTGTTTTCAACATGCACTCGCTGCATTTAAATATAGACACTTCAAACTTTCTATAGATATGCGTCACATGTCTGTGTGTTTTGTTTTCGCGGAGTTTCAGAAAATATGTTTTCATTTATCAAAATATATTTATTTCAGTTTGCAATGAATTGTTTTACATGACTTATAGACGGTGCATACACAGTGCATGTGATGTATTTGAGTGTCTCTCGAAAAATGACATCTCACCTGCGACGAGTTTTACAGAAATCCGTGTTTTAGATGTATTAGGAGAAGTCCTAATGCATTTTCTATGTTTGAAGTATGCTCCGGGGAGTAAAATCTGACAGAGAAAAAGTTCATGGATAAGAGTATAATGATTTTAAATGGTCTTCAGTTCGACATAATTCTTATTAATAATTCTAAAAATATAAAAAGGTTCAGCATCCTTGCTGAATAAAACAATTAACATCCTAAACATTTGAATGGTGACATATCTCAAAGTAAAACAAAAAATTACACACAGAATACTGCATAGTTGGTGTCCACAAACTGTATCTGCTGTCAAATACTGTACTGTTTACATGTTTTAGACCCAATTAGATAATGGAAGGCAAAATCTCTGGATATAATCACAGAAACAACTCTGCACCCAAACAGAAACTTTCACTGCTGCCATTTCATTGAAACGTGACAGATAGTTTGTTAATTGCGATAGCCACCAATATTTGAGTAGGAACGGAGTTTGTTCAAGCACACCCACACCCAAAGACAAGCCAGCAACACAAACCAAACCGATCCAGCAGAAGTGTACTCAGCTGCAAGCAATTTGAGCTCAGATCAGCTGTGGAGTCATGGGATTTAGTATTATTCCAATTACTGGGTCATTGTGTGTGTGTGTGTGTGCGTGTGTGCGCCTAACATCTGTACTTGTACCCCTGCTGTGACGCAGAGGCTTTCTGCCAATTCGTTCCATTAGGACTAACAGTAACGATTAATCACTGCTGATGTCTTTTATCACATACTGAGTCAGATCATCATAACTACATGTGTAATGTCTCAAAAACTGCAACGATCCCCAAGATGTCTTTGGAGTGTCAGAACTCCCCGCTGAAAAGCAAACTAACATTCTTGGCTGTCGTGGTGCAGAAGAAAAAACATAAAACAATAATTCAGCTGGATTATTCAACTGAAAACATTTCAGATTTGGTCCAACAGACCCTGGAGGCAAGTACTGTTTAAAGTGTATTTGTATTTGTGTGTTCAAAGTACTTGTGCAGCATTTATTCCCAAAGGGCCTGCTTGTATTGCTGTCTCAATTTGGCCATTAATGCGGCAAAACAAACAAAAAAAAAACAACAGTAAAAAATGCAAACAAACATGAACACGCACTAAAGACTGCTTAAATATTCTTGATTATAAATCTTATTTTGTCTTGTTTACCTAAAATGACTAAGCATTCTTAAGATTTCAAGACTTGTTCATGATTTTCTGTACCCCATTAACAGCATGTTGAAAAAAACATGCAAAGTCAAAGATATTTTTTTTGTAAAAAAAAAAAAAAAAAAAAAAAAAAAAAAAGTACTTTGAGTACTGTTTGTTAAATTAACATTGGATAATAATCAGTAAATCGCAACATACTGTTTAAAATGCCTAACATTCTGACATAACAGAAGCCTATAAGCTCATGCAGAAGCTAAACTCACAACAACGGAGTATTCCTTTCCATGCTCTACTTTTGAGAGACAGACGTTATAAGATCTTATTAAATACAACAATAAATTATGTTCCTATCAACTTCTAAGGATGAGGGTGAACTGCAAGCCATGCAACATCTGCTTGGACAGACTTTTTGTTTATATTGGATTTGTGATTACTTGTCCTTTTCATGTCCCATCAACCTTGTCAACTAATGCAAATGTGACTGAAAACACCAGAAGACAAAAAGCAGCTCCAAGTGTTTTGTTTGAAGTGCTTCAACTTGTGTTGTAATGACAGTATACTGAATGGCTAATGGCACCACAAGAATTCACACACCAAACCCTTCAACTATACTGAGATTTGCTACCAAAGATAGAAATATATTCATACAAACATATATTATTTACAGTGCATCCGGAAAGTATTCATAGTGCTTCATTTTTTCCATATTTTTTATGTTACAGTCTTATTCCAAAATTCATTAAATTTATGTCCTCAAAATTCTACACACAATAGCCCATTATGACAATGAGAAAGTTTTGAAATTGTTGCCAATTTATTAAAAATATAAAAACACATGTACATAAGTATTCACAGCCTTTGCTCAATACTTTGTTGATGCACCTTTGTTAGCAATTCCAGCCTCAATTCTTTTTGAATATGATGCCACAAGTTTGGCTGTCTTTGGGAGTTTTTGCCCATTCCTCTTTGCAGTACCTCTCAAGCTCTAATCAGGTTGGATGGGAAGCGACTGTGTACAGCCATTTTCCGATCTCTCCAAAGATTATCAATAGGATTTAGGTCTGGGCTCTAGCTGGGCCCCTCATGAACCTTCACTAAGTTGTTGTGAAGCCACTTCATTGATATTTTGGTGGTGTGCTTTGGACCGTCGGCCCAGTCTGAGGTCAAGAACACTCTGAATCAGGTTTCATTCAGGGTGTCTCTGTACATTGCTGCATTCATCTTTCCCTCTACCTTGACTAGTCTTCCAGTCCCTGCTGCTGAAAAACATCCCCACAGTATGATGCTGCCACCACCATACTTCACTGTAGGGATGGTATTAGCCTGGTGATGAGCGCTGCCTGGTTTTCTACAAACGTAACGCCAGGCATTCACTCCAAAGGGTTCAATTTTAGTCTTATCAGACCAGAAAATTTTGTTTCTTATGGTCTGAGAGTCCTTCAGATGCCTTTTGGCAAATTCCAGATAGGGGGTGGCTTCCGTCTGGCCACTCCACCATACAGGCCTGATTGGTGGATTGCTACACAGATGGTTGTCCTTCTGTAAGGTTCTCCTCTCTCCACAGAAGAACACTGGAGCTCAGAGTGACCATTGGGTTGATTGATCCCCCGATCACTCAGCTTAGATGGCCAGCCAGCTCTATGAAGAGTCCTGGTGGCTCCAAACATCTTTCACTTTCAAATGATGCAGGCCACTGTGCTCATTAGAACTTTCAGAGCAGCAGAAATTTTTCTGTAACCTTCCTCAGCCATGTGCCTCGAGACGTCTACAGACAATTCCTTTGTCTCTTCATGATTGGTTTGTGCTTTGACATGCACTGTCAACCCTGGGACCTTATATAGACAGGTGTATGCCTTTTCAAATCATGTCCATTCAACTGAATTTACCACAGCTGAACCATCTCAAGAATGATCAGTGGAAACAGAATGTTCCTGAGCTCAAGTTAGAGCTTCATGGCAAAGGCTGTGATTACTTATGTACATGTGATTTTTCAACATTTTTATTTTTAATAAATTTGCAACAATTAAAAAAAAAAAAATCACATTGTCATTATGGGGTATTGTGTGTAGGGCTTTGAGGAAATAAATTAATTTAATCCATTTTGGAATAAGGCTGTAACATAAACAAATGTGGAAAAAGTGAAGCGCTATGAATACTGTCTGAATACACTAAATTCTATACTATCCATTCCATATAATTTAAGGGCTATAACTGGGTCCCAAGTGCATCCACAAACCCAAAAAACACGAAAAAAAGATTAGCTTGTTTTTTTTTTCTGTCAGAATAGCACGTAAAGGCTCAACCCTCTTCCGGAAAGCAGCAGCTCATTTGCATTTAAAGGGATGCTCACAAAATACATGTTTTTGTTCACACCAAACAGGCGCAGATTTTACTAGGGATGATAAATGGTCTATGGGATATTTTGAGAATTTGTTTTATTTAAACAGTATATGTTGTTTGTAGATTAAAAAAAAAAAAAAACACACGGTGGATGTTGAATGTCTGAAATAGGAGTAAGGGCTAACTGGGCCATGATAAACCAGCCAAACACTGACCCCACGGGACTGAGTCATCAACCTGACCTCCTGCCACCACTGTTGGCCTCTCTGTCCCTTCTATAAAAAAAGAACCTGCTCAGGAAACACTCTCTGCATGGATGTAGGAGAAAAGACAACTGTGTGTGCTCTTCAGCATTAAAAACATTAATCCAAAAATTGCTGAATTTACTTTTTTTGACCTTAGACATCAGCAAGGTTGTCATAATAGGAGGGAATATTTTTTTGCAAATATTTTACAGTCAATTGATACTATGACAGCTAGAGCCGCACACCTCTCTCTTCCACAATATATTTACATACACCTACACAGTCCTCATGACTCAACGAAACTAGATCAGTCTCGCTGTAATCAACAAAGCTGTCTACATTGTGAACCCGGCCAGGCAAACAACCCAAATGCAAATTGAACAAAAGTGACATTGTAGACATGCAAAGATTACAGACGTCCTGATTTGTTCATGTTTTTTGAAAGAAGTCTATATTCCTGTTTTTATTCCGGTCATTAAAAGCGGAATTTCAGCATCTTTACACTTATCCGGCTTTCAGTGTCACATGATCCTTCAGAAATCATTCTAATATGCTGATTCAATTATCAAGAAACATTTCTGAATAATATCTATATTTTTATAATAATAAATTATAATACCTATACTTAACTTTTATTCATCATGACACATTAAAGTGAAGTTTATTTATAAACTAATTTCGAGAGGATCATGTGCTTATGATTGCTTGCAGCTAGTCCCACATTATCCAATTTATGAATCACCAATCAGATGATTCCTAAGCCACTATAAATACCCTAAGTTCCATCTAAGAGCCATTTTTGTTTGAAGAATCCCCCTTCCACCCCTACTCCTTCTTTCCTAGATGGGTGACATGATGGCCCCGTAGTTAGCATTGTTGACTCGCAACAAGAACGTTACTGGTTCTAGTTCTTACCTAGCCAGCAGATGTTTCTGTGCGGAGTTAACACATTCTCCCCTTGCTCATGTGGGTTTCCCCTGAGTTCCTCCCACCACCCAAAACCATGCAACTTAAGTTAACTGACTAATCCAAATCAGCACCATAGACATGCACCTAGTAAGTAGTTATCTCTTAAGAGCCATCACTATCTGTTCATTAGCTACTACAGCAGGGGAGTTCTCAAGTTCTACCTGAGCTCAAACTCCCCTCTCATCTTATGAGCTCAGGGCTCTCTCCTGGGACAGCATGCCAAACAAGCTTTATTATCAATTATCAGCTAAGTGTAAACTCTTGAAATTAATGAAAAGTGACAGTGCAGACGTGTATACCAATACAAAAGACTTTCAACTAAATGCTGCTACTTTGCACTTATAAATCCTGAAAAGTGAGATGTATTATGATTTTCATAAATACATGAATCATAAAAATACATATTCAGCTTTCCATTATTGATATAAAGCAGCACCAATAATAGCTTGCCATACTGGAGGAGCAAATCAGCATATTAAAATGAATTCTGAAGGATCGTGTGACACTGTAAACTGGAGGAACTAACTAAATTAAAATAACAAAAAAATTGTCACGTTTCCTTTATAGTTTATGTTTAGATATTATATTACTTCGGACACTTTATAAGGTACACCTGTCCAACTGCTCGTTAATGCAAATTTCTAATCAGCCAATCACATGGTAGCAACAGCGGCATGGTTAAGACAATCTGCTGCAGTTCAAACTGAGCATCAGAATGAGGAAGAAAGGTGATTTAAGTGACTTTGAACATGGCATGGTTGTTGGTGCCAGACAGGCTGGTCTGAGTTTTTCGGAAACTGCTGATCTACTGGGATTTCACGCACAACCACCTCTAGGATTTACAGAGAATGGTTTGAAAAAGAGAAAATATCTAGCGAGCAGCAGTTCTGTGGGCGCAAATTCATTTTCAGAGGCAGAGGAGAACAGCTAGACTGGTTCGAGCTGATAGAAAGGCAACAGTAACTCAAATAACCACTCGTTACAACAAACTGATGGCTACTTCCAGCAGGATAATGCACCATATCATAAAGTGCGAATAATCTCAGACTGGTTTCTT